>NW_026652290.1:23774723-24024593 GCF_009828535.3 Hylobates moloch
TTCCTTCTGAAACTATTCCAGTCAGTAGAAAAAGAGAGAATCCTCCCTAACTCATTTTATGAGGCCAGGATCATTCTGATACCAAAGCCTGGCAGAGACACAACAAAAAAAGAGAATTTTAGACCAATATCCCTGATGAATATTGATGCAGAAATTCTCAATAAAATACTGGCAAACCGCATCAAAAAGCTTATCCACCGTGATCAAGTCAGCTTCATCCCTGGGATGCAAGGCTGGTTCAACATACAAAAATCAGTAAACTAATACATCACATAAACAGAACCAATGACAAAACCACATGATTATCTCAATAGATGCAGAAAAAGCCTTTGACAAAATTCAACAACCCTTCATGCTAAAAACTCTCAATAAACTAGGTATTGATGGGATGCATCTCAAAATAATAAGAGCTATCTATGACAAACCCACAGCCGATATCATACTGAATGGGCAAAAACTGGAAGCATTCCCTTTGAAAACTGGCACAAGACAAGGATGTCCTCTCTCACCACTCCTATTCAACATAGTATTGGAAGTTCTGGCCAGGGCAGTCAGGCAAGACAAAGCAATAAAATGTATTCAAATAGGAAGAGAGGAAATCAAATTGTCTCTGTTTGCAGATGACATGATTGTATATTTAGAAAACCCCATTGTCTCAGCCCCAAATCTCCTTAAGCTGATGAGCAACTTCAGCAAAGTCTCAAGATACAAAATCAATTGTGCAAAAATCACAAGCATTTCTATACACCAATAACAGACAAACAGAGAGCCAAATCATGAGTGAACTCCCATTCACAATTGCTACAAAGAGAATAAAATACCTAGGAATCCAACTTACAAGGGATGTGAAGGACCTCTTCCAGCAGAACTGCAAACCTCTGCTCAAGGAAATAAGAGAAAACACAAACAAATCAAAAAATATTCCATGCTCATGGATATGAAGAATCAATATCATGAAATTGGCCATACCACCCAAAGAAATTTTTAGATTCAATGCTATCCCTATGAAGCTAACACTGACTTTTTTCACAGAATTGGAAAAAACTACTTTCTATTTCTTATAGAACCAAAAAAGAGTCTGCATAGCCAAAACAATCCTGGACAAGAAGAACAAAGCTGGAGGCATCACACTACCTGACTTCAAACTACACTACAAGGCTACAGTAACCAAAACAGTATGGTGCTGGTACCAAAACAGATATAGAGACCAATGGAACAGAACAGAGGCCTCTGAAATAACATCACACACCTACAACCATCTGATCTTTGACAAACCTGACACACACAAGCAATGGGGAAAAGATTCCCTATTTAATAAATGATGTTGCAAAAACTGGCTAGCCATATGCAGAAAATTGAAATTGGACTCCTTCCTTACACCTTATACAAAAATCAACTCAAGATGCATGAACGACTTAAACTTAACTAGAAATACCATTTGACCCAGCAATCCCATTACTGGACATATACCCAAAGGATTATAAATCATTCTACGATAAAGACACATGCACATGTATGTTTATTGTGGCACTATTCCCAATAGCAAAGACTTGGAACCAACCCAAATGTCCATCAATGATAGACTGGATTAAGAAAATGTGGCACATATACACCATGGAATCCTATGCAGCCATAAAAAATGATGAGTTCATGTCCTTTGCAGGGACATGGATGAAGCTGGAAACCATCATTCTCAGGAAACTATCACAAGATCAGAAAACCAAACTGCATGTTCTCACTCATAAGTGGGAATTGAACGATGAGAACACATGGACACAGGGAGGGGAACATCACACAACAGGGCCTATTGAGGGGGTGGGGGGCTAGGGGAGGGATAACATTAGGAGAAATACCTCATGTAGGTGCCAGGTTGATGGGTGTAGCAAACCACCATGGCATGTGTATACCTATGTAGCAATACTGCACATTCTGCACAGGTAACCCAGAACTTAAAGTATAATAAAAAATAAAAATAAAGTAGTGATGGCTGGGCCTCATCCCCAGAGATTCTGGTTCAGCATTTTTTGGGTGAAGCAGAGGACTTGCATCTCTAACAAATTCCTAGGTAATACTGATGCCACTATCGAGATCCTAACTGAGAATAACTGCTCTACTCTCTTCAAAGTTTTCTTACCTTCACATCATTGTCTCCTCTTATGTCTGTTCATTATTCCTCTCTTGATGAATACACTTCTGTTTCTGTCTCTGCTTGAGAGAGAGCTTTGGCTTCCTTTGCACATATTCAACCACAGGCATTGAAATGTATTGAAGTTTCCTGTGTTTCACAAGTGGAAGAATCAGAAGCAATTTACAATATTTTCCCCAGACAGTTTCACTTTCCAACTATTCATCCTCTCTACTTCCTTAAAGATATCTTCCCTTGCTAGTTGATGTTGTTTGATTTTCTTCTCTTCATAACTCACAATACCTACTAGCTCATTTTCTTGTTTCACTCATTGTTACTTTCTATGGGTTATTTTCCTCCACATGACTTAATTATAAACTCTGTGAGAGTAGAGGACTTCGCCATATATTTTCTGTCTCAGCAGTCTTTAGTAAGTAGATGTTTCTTCTCCATGTGTTCTTATTTATCATCAAATTTCTCTGATACAGCCTTTCATGATATCAACTAATAAGCAGGTAGAGTTTATGGCAATTTGCATGGGTCATGGGTAGGATTGTAAGGTTTAGTAAATAAAAATGCCACACCCTAAGGTAAGTTTGAAATTTAACAAAGGATATTTTTTAGTATAAATATATCCCACGCAAAATTTGGGACATACTTATACAAATTATTTTGCTTTTCTGAAATTCAAATTTTATGAGCATACTATATTTTATCTGGCAACCGTTTTCATGGCTTTTCGGAACTTGGTTTTTCAGATCATTAATAGAGTCACATGAACATATCTTGCTCCCAGAAATAGCCCTTTTACAATATTTCATCATATCTTAGCCATATGACTTTAGGTAAGATACCTAATGTCTTTGAGCTTTAGTTGACTCAAGATGAATGGAGAAAATAAATAAAATTGTTCAAGCAGATATATAATACTTTCTCCAAGAATTCCAAGCTAATATTCACATAATGACCATTAATATCCTTGTAAATTGGTAACCTAGGAAGATTCCAAGGTATTATATTTAAAATATATACACATCACATATTATATTTAAAGCTCATGGTAAATTCTGTTAAGATATAGTTCTCCTTGCTAGAAGAATAAACAAGCAGTAAGTTTTGGAATGTACAAGTCTAAGAAATAGATTGTTAACAATTTTGGAGTTCCTGGGGCCACTGGCCTCATAGTTTGAAGCCGAGTCATCTGGTGAAAAGAAACAGAGAAAAGCCAGACCATGGGTGTTTCCTTGGATCAGGCTCCCTGTGATCCCATGGCTCCTACCACTAAGTTTTTCACCACCAGCATCACTACCACACAGTCGTGGTTAATGAAATTCGTCCCTGTGATCAGTTGCCCTCATTATATACCTTATCTAAGTTGGTCTCATTGGAAGAGAATCAAGTGTGTGATCATAAGGTGAGATCTAAGAGATCTGCTTTCTCTAATATTATATAAGTAAGTAATGCTCTGATGCTAAAAATTGATTATTTAACAGGTATCCTGGAGCAAGGTCTCATGAAATTGGAGTGTAGGAAACAGATGCCTGGGAAGAAAAACTAAGAGTGCTGATATAATTAACACATAGGCACCAGATAAATTTGCCTTTATCACTATTTTCCCAAGGCTGTCTCTGTCCCAGAAATATGGACAATTGTTAGGTTAAATCACAAAGAGATAAGAAAAGACAGAAAGTTCATCAACTCTAGCCTGTTAGGACTTGACACCCACATGCTGACCTTGGTTTGCTTTCAATTCCTCGATGCCACACCTGTGTCTGCTAAAACTGACTGTGGTCTAGTATGCTTGACCCTCTTTAAAAGAGTGAATGGTTCCACTCTGTGCTTCATTTATCTTGAAAGGAGACTCAAGATTGTTTAAGGTCATGAAATGTACCCCAGGTTCAAGCTGTGACAGTTTAGTGAATTCTAAATGAGTATTTCCTACTGTTTGCAATTATTTCTCAGCCTAGAAAAGATTTTTGGCTGGTGTCAGGGTTTGAAGTTTATTTATGTTGTTTTCAACTACACATTATCCTCTCTCTCTCTTTTGGTTTTGTTCCTGATATCATATGTGCTTCTCAATCAGGCTGTACTTGTCAACTGCCTTTCAAGTTACTACTGCAGACTCTTTCCAAATGTGTTCATTTTTTTATTGTCAAATTATTATTGTCTCCTGAAATGTTTCTGCTTTCTCTTTTCTCTCATTGAATTTTCGTCTTCTTTTGTTTTTAAAATTAAATCAAATCAAGCAACAGTTGTGTTCCATGCCTTCTTATATAAGGAATTGTTACATGCAAGCAACTAGCTTGTACAATTACATTTTGTAACATATATATTTGTTTTTAGTAAAAAGTTGGCTATAAACAACTTAATTATTTTCTTTACCTGTCTCTCAAATTGAATATAGCTCCAGAGGTGGTATTTTGGAAACAAAGAAAAACAAAAACAAAAGTTTCTTATTTCTTGTCAATTAAGAAAGTGTAAGATAAAAGGTAATCTTGGTGTCCTTTTGGTAGAAATTATTACAGAAAATTGTATCACAACTCCTCTTTTAAGTAGAACTTCACTCAGCCAACTGCAGCAGTATAATTGTGTCTTCAATTTAAATATCTATAGAACTAAAGGTTTTATATGTCTTCTCTAAGATCCATCTTAGCAGAATAATAAAAAAAATATAAGTACTAAAATACAGAAGTAACTTATTTCATTAATTTCCATTTAACTTCATGTTAGTAAACAGTTTGAAGAATCTATATATTTTTATGTTTTAGATTAGCAGAATATAAGTTTTGTCCAAATAGACAGATATTTAGATCTGGTTTTAATATTTTGCTAGATCCGTGTATTCAAGTCAATGCAGAGTTTGATTGATGTCACTTCCTCTAAAACTACTGAAACATATCTAATGCATAATTGCCAAAGGTTTATTTCCTTATTACAACATATTTAAATGATATATTATTATTATTATATATATATATATTTTTTTGAGACAGAGTCTCGCTCTGTCGCCTAGGCTGGAGTGCAGTGGCGCAATCTCGGCTCACTGCAAGCTCCGCCTCCCGGGTTCACGCCATTCTCCTGCCTCAGCCTCCGAGTAGCTGGGACTACAGGCGCCCGCCACCGCGCCCGGCTAATTTTTTGTATTTTTTAGTAGAGACGGGGTTTCACCGTGGTCTCGATCTCCTGACCTCGTGATCCGCCCGCCTCGGCCTCCCAAAGTGCTGGGATTACAAGCGTGAGCCACCGCGCCCGGCCCATATTATTTTTTAAATGCATACTCCTGGGGTCTTACACATTGTGGAATAAGAGAAATCATGTTACATTGATTATCTCAATTTCTTTTTAAAATTCCCCAAACTTCTTCTCTAATATGATTTTCTGCACCCACACATTTACTTCCCTAGAGTTTTCCCAATTTTCACAGGTAAGAGGTAAATCTTTTAACAACTTTGAAACCAAGATAAGTGGCTTCTGCAACTAGGTGTTGTGACACTATATATATTGCAGGCAAAACTAGTATGAGAAGAGAAGTGACCAGCCAGTAATTCACCAGTGTGGAGGAAAAAGAACTCAATTGATCAAGAAATAAATGTAAGCAAACCCAACAGATAACCATTAGCAACTTTATATATGGGGACTAGTGTAAAGTACAATACTGAGGTATTGCTGGAGGTATGAAGTTAGGGTTGTTAATCCTTGAGCCTCCTAAAATCTGCAAAAAAGGCCAACAAATTTTAACCCATTCTAAGCAATTGTGTCACCGTGGTATTCACTGCTTCACTTACTGTAGATAGCATTCTGAGTATAATAAAATAATTTTCACTAATTTCAGCATTTGTTCAAAAGTGAAGGGTACACTTCCAACAAAAGAGAAAAAATTGACACTTCTCAATAGCTCTAAATGACAGAAGCCAACCTGACACTTTTAGAATTTTAAAAAATAATTTTAATGAGGAATTATTTATAAAAATAAATGTCACCCATTTTAAATATAATACTATTTCTGTTGGTCCCTTCTTTCTCCTTTCCATTTGTAACCCCCCATTACTTATATATTAAACCACTTATTCTACATTTCACTGAGGCTGTGTTCATTTTTCTTAGTGTTGTTCTCTTTTCTTATTTATGAATATGCATAATATCTTTAAGTTAACCAATTGTTTCTTACATTTGTTGGTAATTCAGTCTCAATGTGTTTTTCTTTTCTGATATTATATTTTCATTTTTATTAAGTTCAATTTGGCCTTTAATTCATGGTTATTTAACTTCTTTATTGTGTTTCTTCTTTTCTTCATTTCTGTGAGCATATTTTAAAGATTTATAATACCTGTTTTACCTTGAATGCTAATCATAGAACCTTTATTTCCACTGATAGATTTTTTCATGGTTCTGTATTTTATTTTCCTGCTTTTTTGCACACCTGACAATTTTTTATTGGACTTAAGTGTCAAATTTGTCTGTATTTCTAAAAAAGATATTGTATGTTGCTTTAGCACAGAGTTAATTGGCAACAGCTTGATTATTTCAAGCTTTGCATTTTATTGTTTATTATGCCAAATACAGAGCAACCTTTATTCTGAAGCTAATTTAGCCCTACTACTAAGGCATATTCCTTCTGAGGACTCTCCCTAATGATCCTGTCTTACCTACAGGATTTGGTGAGCCTGCTTTTCTATGGTTGTTTTTTCTGCATCTTTGGAGAGTTTCATCCCATTCCCGCATATCTTAGTACTCAGTGGAAAGAGGGAGGAAACTATTTGTAGTTCTCCCAAGCTGTCTTTCAGTGCAGTTTTGTCCTCCTGGTATTCTGCTCTACATATTCTAGTAACCTAAACCTCTCCAAATTCTGGTTTCTGTTACAGTATCAAACTCTGATCTCAAGAAGTTTAATGGTTGAAATAAACTATCAAAAATTAAATATGTTCACATTTTTGACTTTTTGAGTGACTCATTTAAAAATTTAAAGACTTTAGGGAATAAATTATGAGTATAGATAGCTCTGCAATGCTTCTGAATACCATTGTAGCTTAACATGAGGATAAAACTATAAAACATAGGGAAAAAACCTTACAAACGTTGTTATCATTCATAAAGATTTTAGAGCTTACATAATATGGCATTTTAACACATTTAGAATAAAGTACTAGATGTAAGAACTATAAAATTATCAAGTAGAATTTATTTAAAATTAGAAAAATGAGTCATATTGAGAATTACACTATTAAAATTCATCTCATTAATAAGATAAAAACATATGATGCTCTAAATAAATGGCCAAAAATCATTTTTCAAAGTGAAATATCCATCTCTAAGACAAGTTTTTAGCAAGATAATTATAATTCCTTAACATAAAGATGAATATTTTCTACCAGAATAACTACTGGACTTTGCTCAATGTGGACTTTTTAAATGATAAATTTGAAAACAAAGTGCTTTGGCTTTGAAAGTGCATTGCTATAAAATTAGGCCTTATTTTTCTTAACATCTGAATTAGAAGACTACAGCATTTTACATTTTTTATTAGCAGGCAGCCCTGTCCTTGTCTAAGTTTCCCTCCTATCTCTCCTTAAAACCTCCTACGGATACCTACATTAATCATGGATCCCTCATCCTTGTTATTTATCATGTATACTGTTTGGGGACCACCATCATAGTTGCTGTCCTGAGGGGAGAAATCAATCCCCACCTGTTCATGTTTAATAAAACATGTCCCACGAGTTTGTACTCAATGGTGAAGTTCTGATAATGCAAAAAGGTGTGCCACACCCTGTCACTTCCACCACAATAGTCTTGATAGTATTTTTTGATCGTTTATTTTATTTGAGGATTTTAAAAATTTGAGACACAATGAACATACTGTAAAACTGACAATTTTAAAGTGTATAATTCATGAACAGCCACTCACCCTTACCCATTTCTATACAGGCCCTGGCAATTCACTATCGATTTGCCTATTCTGTACAGTTCATCTAAATGAAATCATTCTGTAATGTGGCATTTAGTATCTAGCTTCTTCCGGATTGTATAATCTTTTCAAGGTTCTTTTATGTTGGAACATCTAGAAATGCTTCCCTCATTTTTATGGCTGAAAAATTTTCCATTGTAGACGTATAGCACAATTTGTTCATTCATTTGCTGATAGATATTTGGGTTGTTTCCAATTACAATTATTCTATTAACATAAAAAATAATGGTGTGAACATTCTTGCACAGGTTGTTATATAAATATATTTCCAGTACTTTTGGGGTATACCTAGGAGTGAAATCACTGGGTAATAAGATAATTTTATATTTAACTCTTTGAGAAAATGCTTAACTGTTTTCCCAATCATTTGCATTATTTTACATTCTTATCTTCAATGTATAAGGCATACAATTTATCCACATCTTTTTTTTTTTTTTTTTTTTTTTGAGACAGAGTCTCGCTCTGTCGCCCAGGCTGGAGTGCAGTGGCGCAATCTCGGCTCACTGCAAGCTCCGCCTCCCGGGTTCACGCCATTCTCCTGCCTCAGCCTCTCCGAGTAGCTGGGACTACAGGCGCCCGCCACCACGCCCAGCTAATTTTTTGTATTTTTAGTAGAGACGGGGTTTCACCGTGGTCTCGATCTCCTGACCTCGTGATCCGCCCGCCTCAGCCTCCCAAAGTGCTGGGATTACAAGCGTGAGCCACCGCGCCCGGCCTTATCCACATCTTTGTAAATACTACTGTCAACTATCTTTCAGGTTGTAGCCATCTATTGTATTTCCTTTGATATGGTTTGACTCCCTGTCTCCACCCAAATCTCATCTGGAACTGTCATCTCCAGGTGTCAAGGGAGGGACCTGGTGGGAGATGATTGGATCATGAGGGCAGTTTCCCCCATGCTTTTCTCTTGATAGTGAGTGAGTGCTCACAACATCCGATGTTTGACAGTTCCCCCACCCCTGCCACCTTCCTGCTGCCAGGTAAGATGGTTCTTGCTTCCCCTTTTCCTTCCACCATGATTGTAAATTCTCTGAGGCTTTCCCAGCCATGTGGAACTTTGAAACAATTAAACCTCTTTTCCTTATAAATTACTCAGTCTCAGGTAGTATCTTTATAACCATGTGAGAATGGACTAATGCATCCTTAGTGACTAACGATAGTGAGAATCTTTTCATGTGCTTATTGACTATACAATTATGTATATATCTTCTTTGGAGAAATGTGTACTCATTTTTTTTCAACTTTTGTCTCTTTTATTAATTTAATTTTTTAATAAATAGTAGTTTTATTTGTATTAGCCAAAAGTAGAAACACCCAAGATGTCCTTCAACAGGCAATTTTTTAAAAAAATATTTAATTTTTAAATTTTTGCTGGTACAGAGTAAGTGTATATATGTATGGAGTACATAGGATGTTGCAGTACAAGTATGGAATGTGAAATAATCACATCATGAAGAATGGGTATCTACCCCCTCATCAAGCATTTATCCTTTGTGTTACAAACAATCCAATTACACTCTTTTAATTATTTTTAAATGTACAATTAAGATATTGTTGACTATAGTCACCCTATTGTGCTATCAAATAGTAGGACTTATTCATTCTCTCTATTTATGGTAACCATTAACTATCCCCACCTCCCCTCCAGCCCCACACTACCCTTCTCAGCCTCTAGTAATTACCCTTTTACTCTCTATGTCCATGAGTTCAATTGTTTTGGTTTTTAGATCCAATAAATAAGTGAGAACATGCAATGTGCCTTTCTGTCCTTGCTTATTTCACTGAACATAATGATCTCCACTTCCATCCATGTTGCTGGTAATAACAAGATCTCATTCTTTTTTGTGGCAGAATAGTACTCTTCTGTGTGTGTGTAACACATTGTCTTTATCCATTCATCTGTTGATGGATATTTACATTTCTTCCAAATCTTAGCTATTGTGAACAGTGCCACAACAAACATGGGAATGCAGATATCTCTCTGATATACTGATTCCCTTTCTTTGGGATATACTGATTTCCTTCCATTGGGGTATATACGCAGGACTGGAATTGCTGGATTATGTGGTAGCTCTATTTTTATTTTTTTGAGGAACCACCAAACTGTTCTCCATGATGGTTGTACTAATTTACATTCCCACCGACAGTGTATGAGAGTTCCCCCTTTCTTCACATTTTCACCAATATTTGTCCTTGCCTCTTTTGGGGATATAAATGATTTTATAATTGCTTTTATTGATTGTATTTTATATCTGATCAGTGTTGTCTGAAAATATCTGCAGAAAAAAAGTAGCTCTGATTTAAAAGGAATTACATTTACTCTATCAATCTGGGAATTATTGCCTTTTAACAATAACAAGTCTTTCAATCTGTGAACATTAAATACATTTTTGTTTATTTGGTTTTCTTTAATTTTTTCAATCATATTTTATAGTTTTAAATGTACAAGTTTTACACTTCTTTTGTTAAATTTATCTCTAAATATTTTAGTTCTTTTGATGCTATTGCAAATAGAATTTTTATTCATTTCATTTTCAGATTGTTCATTGCCAGAATGTAGAAATATAAATGATATTTGTATATTGATCTTACAGCTTGTGACCTTTCCGAATGCACTTATAAGCTCTAGTATTTTTATGAATTCCTTACTATTTTCTATGCATATGATCATGTCATCTGCACATAGAGATTTTTATTTATTTCTTTACAGTCTGGATATTTTGAATTTTTCTGTTGCCTAATTTTGCTAGTTTTAATTTCCACTATAATACAATATTAAGTAGAACTGATGACAGTAGACATCTTCACCTTATTTCTGAATTTACTTAGTGTGATGTTAACTGTAGAGTTTTTAAAATTATATTTTAGACATCCTTTATTGGATCAAGACATTTTCTTCTAGTTTGTTGAGTTTTTAAAAATGATGAAACAATGTTGAATTTTGTCAGTCTTTTTTCCAGTTTTTATTGGGATGATCATGTGCTTTTTGTCTTTTCTTCTATTAATATGGGTTATTACACTGGTTAATTTTTGTTTATTGAACCAACCTTGCATTCATAGAATAATTTCACTTATTCATGATGTGTAATTCTCTTTATGTTATTAGATTCAGTTTGCTGGTATTTACTTGAGGATTTATGAAACTCTATTCATACGAGACATTAGTTTACAGAGTTTTAAAAATATGTTTTCATGGTTTTTATATTGCGGTACTACTGGCCTTATCAAATGAATTCAAAAGTGGTTCCTCCTCCTCTTGTTTTTAGAAAAGTTTGAAAGTATTGGTGTTTATTAAAACCTCGGGACTATATGCCTTCAGTAGTGTGGTCCTGAGATTTTCTTGGTGAGAAGTTTTTTGATTGTTAATTCAATGGTTGTGATTCTATTTCAACTTTCTGGGCTTTGTTGTTGAGAAAGTTTCACTGGTTTATGTCTTTCTAGGAATTTTCCCATTTTATCTGAGTCATCTAATTTGTTAACGTGATTGCTCATGCTCATGGTGTTTTCACAAAATCTTTTTGTTTTTGTAAATTCTGTAGGAATGACCTATTCTTCATGTTTTATTTAGTAATTTAATTCTTCTCTTTCTTTTTCTTGTTCAGTCTATATAGTGGTTTGTCAATGCTGTAGATCTTTTCAAAAAACTGTCTTTTGATTTTGTTAATTTCCTCTGTTTTTTATTTTTATTTCATTTAATCACTGAAACCTTTATTATTTTCTTCCTAAGCTTGCTTAAAAAAATTTTAATACAGCTATTTACAGCTATAGGTTTCTCTCTGTGCATGTCTTTAGCTTTATTTCACTTATTTCAGTATACTAGAGGAATGGGTGTTTATACTTGTTACATTTTCCAGGTAATTGGACTCATCATTATTAAATATTTTTCTTTGTTGCTACTATTTTTGTCTTAAATTTTATTTTGTGTAACATTCTTATAGTAATCCCAGTTCTCTTTTGATTATTCTTCACGTTATATATCTTTATTCATCTTTTTACTTCCAATCTATTTACATCATTAAATAAAAAGTGTGTTGATTTTATAGATAATACAGTTGAATAGTTTTTTAAAAATCCATTCTGTCAATCTCCATTTTAACTGGAGAGCTTAATTCATTTAAATTTAATGTAATTACTGCTAAGGTAAGGCTTACATCTTCCATTTGCTATTTCTTTTCTGTATATCTTGTATCTTCTTTGTTCCTCAATTTCTCCTTTATTGCAGTCTTATGTGTTAAATAGATATTTTATAGTGTCTCATTTTAATTCCCTTCTAATTTCTTTTACTATATAACTTTAAGTTATTTTTCTTAATGGTTGCTCTGAGAACTACTTTTGACATTATAACTCATAATAACCTAGTTGGATTAATACCAACCTAATTTCAATATTATGCAAAATATTCTTCTCTATAGCTCCTTTACTCCTTCTCATAATTTTGCACCTATTGTCATACAGACTACTTCTATATACATTGTGTGTTCATCAGCTTAGGTTTAAATTTATTGCATTATACAGTTATCTTTCAAATCGGATAGAAAAAAATAGGAATTACAAATAAACCTTTAAGCCTCAGCTAGTCAGCTAAGCCTCAGCTGTTATCCAACACACAAGGCAGTCATTACATTAATTATTTGCCTTTAATTATTTTCAGCAGGCCCTGTGGAAAAGGCTTTTGTGATTGAAAGACCTTCAACTCAAGCCCAACATGGGCAGAATAGCAAGTGCTGCCCTCCATTTTAAACAATGATGGTCCTTTGGTAACAAACTTTGAAAGTTCTCCAGTTATGTCCTGCTTGCTATATTCTTCTCCTTTCAGTGGTTGAGATGCTATATGATTTTACTGTAAAGATGACTTTTTTAGTGCTATCACAAAGCTGAAGAGTGGGGCATAAGAATAGGGAAAGTAAAAACTCCACAACGCCCCCTGTTCTTACTGAAGTTCAGCTGTTTTCCTCAAGAAAATGTTCTCTGGATTGCTGCAAGCTTTTGGTTAATTTCCCAAGTCAGAAAGAGTTGCTTCTGACAATTTTTGTTAATTTTTCTCATTGCTCTTTTGGAGGTGAATATTGTGGGAAGTCGGTACTTTCCTGTTTCATTCATGTTACCCCTGCAATAAATCTTTACCATACTCTTACCAGGCTGTCCCTGAGCCCCAGTGATAAAATATAGGGTTCAGGATCACCACTTATACCTTAATTCCACCATTGCCTCTCACTTTTTCTGATATTCTACATATTACCTCCATGTTTACCTTCTCAAGTCTCAAGTCTCTTTTGATTCACTTAAGCGCCATTCTTCCCTGCAGGAGCAAAGAAAGTGCATTGTCACCTTTAATTTTGGATATCTGGAAAGAAATATTCCTTGGCTCAAATTGTTACAAATCTTAGTAGTTCAGTTCTTTCTACTTTCACACTTGCAGTCTTTCCTCCAAAGAATTTAGGTGAGCAATTAACATACCAGTTTCTTTCTCTTGGAAGAAGCCCCTGTTGTTATTTCTGCTAAATGCCTTCTGCCAGAATCATTGTAGTCCTTTAGATATAATAATACTATTGAACATCACAAGGAAGATTTTAGAGTTCTCAATATTGCCTTTACTCAAGAGGTTACTCTGAGACTGCAAAATATTTTTAGATAAACTTACTAGCTTACAGAAGGAAATTAGGCTATACTTCCTAGAAGCATATGTGAACTAAAATACTTGAATATATAAAACTGAAAGACTTCCTTGGAATCTTTCCAGCTAAAGCTTCCGGTCTTTGAGTAACTCTTAAATTATTTTACATATAGCATATTCGTATAACAGAATATTGTGAGACAATTAAGGTTGATGCGCCTTAAAGATTATTTGAAATTTGGAAATAAAATGAAGTCAGAATAAGCCAAATCAGGACTGTAAGGACTTTAAGATGCCTAATTATTTCCCATCAAAAGTGCCCTTTTTTGATAGGAATAATCAGTAGGAGCTTTGCTATTGTGAAGAAGAGCTTTCTGGTGAAGTTTTCTGGGTGTTTTTCTGCTAAAGCTTTGGCTACCTTTCTCAAAACACTCTAAAAAACACAGATGTCATCATTTCAAAGCCATCCAGAAAGTTGTCAAGCAAAATGCCTTGAGCATTTAAAAAAACAACTGTTGCCATGATCTTTGTTCTTGATAGGTCCACTTTTGCTTTGACTGGACTACTTCCAACTCTTGGTAGCCATCACTTTGATTATACATTGTCTTCAGGATCATACTGGTAGAGCCATGTTTCATTTTATGTTATAATTTTTCAAGAAACAAAAAAGCTTCAGGATCTCAATATCGCTTGTTTAAAATTTCCACTGAAAGCTCCACTCTTGTCTGCAGCTGATCTGGGTACAATGGTTGTCATACACATCAAGTTGAAAGTTCACTCGACACTAATTTTTCAGTCAGAATTGTGTAAGCTGAACCATTTGAGATGTCTATGGTGTTGTCTATAATTTCTGTTGTTAATCATCTGTCCTTTTTAATCAGGATACAAACAGGATTAATTTTCTCCTTGCAAACTGATGTAGATGGCCTGCTACTGTAGGTTTCATTTTCAGTATTCTCTTTTTCCTTCTCAAAATGAGTTATCCATTTGTAAACTGCTGATTTCTTTTGAGGCATTATCCCAATAAAATTTTTTTAACATATCAATGATTTTACCATTCTTCCACCCAAGCTTCCCCATAAATTTGATGTTTGTTCTTGTTTCAATTGTATCAGAATTCATATTAGTCTGATAGAGGCTTTTGTCAAACTGATGTCTTATTTTTCTTATTGCCTCAAACTAGATCCTGTTTAGGCGTATCTTAACAAGTTAGTACAAGTTTATTTTGGTGCAATTTTTTTTTGAAATGCATGCATAGTTTTTTATAATATGCATTTTTTTTATGAACCTGCATACCTTCATTTTTACATACTGAATGCTGGAAGTGATGCTCTGTGACTTCTGAAACTAGGCCATATGACTCTTACGCATTCCCACTCTGTTCATTGGGGATGTTTACTCTTGGAATTCAGCCATTGTGGATAAGAAAGCTCAGTCTATGAAAAGGCCAACGTAGACAGGAACCAATGTCCTGGCCCACAGACTTGGTGAGTTCCCACCTGACAGCCAGCATTAACATATCCGTCATGTGAGGCAGCCGTTTGACAGTGGGCCTCCAGGCCCTAGCTGAATAGCAAAATATATACATGTATATATACTTCTGTGGAGTTTTGGTCAAATTGAAGATGTATGAGTAAAATAATTATTGTTATTTAAAGATAATCTTATTTGCAATTGTTTGTTACACACCAATAAATAACCAATGGTTTTTGGTACCTGGAAGAAGGGAGTTACTATGAAAAAAAAAAAAAAAAAGCCAAGACATGTTGCATTAACTTTGGAACAAGATAGAAGAAAGCTGGAGGGGCATTTAGAACACTGTTAGTGAAAGCATGAAAGTCCTTGAGGAGAATGTTAGTGAAAGCTTAAAAAAAGAGGAAAATTTTTACAGCTACAGAAGAGATCCTTGCTATGTATCATGAAACTTTGGCAATCCTCTTTCCTGAAGTAATGTGGAAAATGCAAAATATATTATTCAGACTACATTATCAAGTTATTTTAAAAAAAGGTTAAGTCAAACTGTTGAAAGAACCATCTGGCTTCTTTATTTTTACCTGTAAGAAGAAGATGGGCCAGGCATGGTGGTTCATACCTGTAATCCCAGTGCTTTGGTGGGGCTGAAGTAAGAGGATCACTACAGCTAAGGATTTCAAAATCAGCCTGGGTAACAAAGAGAGACTTCATCTCTACTAAAAGAAGTACTTGTAGTCCTAGCTAGCAGGGAGTCTGAGGTGGGAGGATCATTTGAACTCAGCAGGTCAAGGCTGCAGTGAGCCCTGAGAGTGCCACTGCATTCCAGCCTGGGCAACAGAGTGAGACCCTGTGTCAAAAAAAAAAAGGAGAAGCTGAAGCAGAAGAAGAAGAAAAATAGCAACCTAACAGACACTGTTAAATCTCTAAGCCCAGGCTATCTGGGTTTGAAAAAAAAAATCCTTTCTCAATTTTAGCCTCTTCTGATAGAAATTTATTCTTAGATTAGGAAAGAATCTCAAGTCAAAAAGTATAGAAATGTAGGATTCTATGTTTTATAGTCTCAGAAGGATCTATTGGGTTCCTTCATAAGATTATTCAGGCAGACAAATACCTTACCAAAATATTAAGGACATGCCCTGTAGAATTTCTTGATGTAATGATGGAATTTCTAAGACTCCTAATCATGTTATCCCATTGAAGTCTCCACAGATCCCCAACAGAGAAGGGCTTATTTCAGAAAGATTTGGGGATATGATTTTTGTGTAATGAAGTGGATTATAAATTGTTATATAGGAAAACCAAAATGTATCTTATAAAAATTATACCAAATAGACTAAAGATACAGAAATAATACAAAACGAGAAGATATCTTTAGACTCCTAGTTTCTATATGTACAAATCAGTCTGAGAAAACTTCTCAATTATAAATATGGGTTACTTTTTGTGGAAAAGGAAGATTGTTAGAATATAAAACAAAACAAAACAAAAAACAAAAGGTAGAACCTAAGCCATTGGAAGCAACCTCCTGGGAATAGGACTGAACTCTAATCAAGTGACTTACAACATAAATTTTAGAATTATTATGAAAGAGGATGTGTTGTGTTTCTCCCATTTTCTGCCTTTTTGAGGGGTAGTGTGACTATAGCAGTTACCGTACTCACTTCTATCACTGTATGTTGCATTTGTGGGTGGCAGATATCTTGTCTCATTCAGTCCTTAGATTGACAGCAACAGAATGAAGAGCCTCATCTGCCCTTGAACATGATTTAGATAACTAGATTCTAGGCTGGGATTTGATGCCATAATGGCATTACACTTGAGGGTCTTGATAGAGAGAGGAAAGTAGTTTGCATATAGAAGAGATGTAAATTGTTGTACTCAGAGGGAGCCTGTGGCAGATTAATTTTCTCAAGATGGTGATTAATGTTCTCAGTGGACATTTTAACCATTGCAACATGCACAATACGGAAGAAGTGAGGCTACATGAATTCTGAGGCTAGATTATAAATATGTCATATACGTTTGGCTTTTGCTTTAGGGATGCTTGCTCTTAAAAACCTTTCACTATACTATAAAAAACCTAAACTAGCCCATGGGGATAAACCACATGGAGGGGTCACATAGAATGGTTCTAGCTAACAACTCAGCTGATCTCTAGCATCAACTGCCAGCTATGTGAATGAAGACATCTCCAGATGGTTCCAATGAAGGCTGAGTTACCATCAGCCTTTGAGTTTTCCAGGATGAAGTTTCAGACATTGTAAGACAGAAGCAAGTCATCTACACTGTTTGCTTGCTCATTGAATGCCTGACCCACAGATTTTTGTGAGCATAATAAATAAATATTTTATACTTCTAAATTTACTGTTGTTTGTTATACAACAGTAGTATCTGGAGCACCTTAAACCTTATTTGTTTAATTGCAATGATTATCAGTGCAAGTCCTCTCAAATAAAAAGATGTTTGATGTTAACAACAGATATACTCTGTTTATAGCCAGTAATTTAAGAGTGAAAACTCAATAGTAGCAATTGTAAAAGATGAGGCGAGTTGGTTAAGAGAAGAAATAACAGAGTAAGAAGAAATCAGCTGGTAATAGAGAAGAAACCTAGGGATTTAACTCTGGAGGGTTTTAGCTTCCTCAATAATCTTTAAGACATTTTTGAACTCTTTATATTTTGTAGCATAAATAGCAATCTATAATTTAACTTTATCTAGTCACAGTACAATTCCTGTTTAGCTGAACTTTTTGCTTCACATACACACCTAAATAAATTTTCTGGTTTGTACTCCATCAATTTTAGGCCAACCTCTACTACATTCACTATATTCCTTTCAAGAAATTCAAAAATAAGGAAAGAACTTTAGGTAGTGTCAAGCACTCCCCCAAAATGCTAGCAACCTGGTTAAGAAACAAGTATAGTGACAACCATGGATGGAAAAATAACTTCATATTAAAATGAGTTGAGGACAAAAAAGATTAGGAAGAAAAGAGTAGGAGACTTATTGGTGTATTTTAGAAATATTTTTGTAGCAAAGGCTTAAATTGAATCACAATAGAAATCCAGACTATCAAAGTCTGAGACATTTTGATCCCAGTGTAGATAGGTGTGTTTGAAATTCTGTGGTTCAGCTCCCATGACACATCCTAGTGGTTCCAGAGACTTAGATATATGAGAAAATGGTTAGAAAACCACTGACTTCTATAATTTCTATATCCCTATGCCACTTCAATCTTCACTTTATGAATAACGGGCAATTATTAAAACATGGGGGAATGGATTGAAGCTTATGTGAGTTTGAAGAAGACTTCTGAGTTTCCACGTAAGTGCCCATCTACTCCATGACATCTGTAAGTGATGAATACGGTACATTTTAAATGACACAATGGACATTAAATCCAGTAGGGTTTACACAGAACAAGTCATTTTTAACCAATCTCAATTACTTCTCCAACAGACTTACAGACTGTTTATGACAGAATTCAATAAACAGAGCTGCATTCCAGTGAGGCAGTTGTCATTGTCTCTTGCCATAGCCTAGCCTATGACAAGAACTGGATAGAAGAGTGGTTAGATAGAATATAATATAGCCCAATAACTTCTCGAATGATACTGGTTAATAGAGCACTGTCAATATGCACAAGGTTTCTAGCATTTGTCTTAGGGCTGACACCTCTACATTTTCTGATCCCATCAATAATTGACATTGGCAAATATGAAATGTACTAATCAAAAATACAGACAAATATAATAGATAACAGAATAAGAATCTCAAAAATCTCTGATGAGCTGAGACAAAAGGTAATCCTGAAAACATGTAACTTGACAAAAATAAGTACATTTGATTTATTGAGGCCAATTACTTTAAAGACTGGAACAGAACTATCTAAAAGATACTAATGCCCCCTTTAGGGACAGTAAATGCAATGTGAGTTAGCACAGTGACGTGGCAACCTCCAAATCATTTTTCTGGTTCATTTCCAATTTAGAGCAATTATTTAAAAAGCAGAAAAGGATAAATCATTTTGTAATAAAAGTTGTATAATATACCTTACACAGTAGATACACACTATTTATAAAATGGAATCCCATGCAGCAATAATATTTTAAATAAAACTACATGCAATAGTATTAATTAGTCTCAGTAATACAATATTTCATAAGAAAAAAATGCAAATCATAGAAAAATAGAATATGATCACATTTACACGGTTTCTCAAAACTGTCAAAACTATAATACATCATTTAGGGGATACAAATATAGGTATTTATATTTAAACCAATACAAAAGAATAATCACCACATGTTTAAGAGTTATGGATGACTCTGAAAGAGGATATAATACTAAATGTAAAAGTGGATTTTTTAAAACTGTGTGTTTCATAAATGTGTTTCATTGGAATATTACCTTTAATTTCTTACATATATTTAATAAATATAATGTTACTTTTGATATTTAATAAAGGCAATTATTTAAAATAACTAAAGTTTTAGGACATCTAGACACCTTATTACATGAGCCATGGTTAAACATTTTAGGGGGAAACTTTTGATAGGATTAGTTCACAGCTCAGATAATCAAAATTCATTTTAAGAACATGTGTGTTACCAAAAAGTGTCTTAATAGTTTCCAAAATATTGAAGAAATGAAATATGTCTCAGGCAGTTGTGCGGGTCTGGGGAACCAAGGCACTTGATATCATTGCTACACCCAGGACTTATTGTTTCTACTCTAGATTCCATCCACAACAGACCCCAGCTGGTCTCTGCATCTGCTTCTGCTGACACGGCTAAATTCCAGGTTCTTATCCTTTGCCCACTTTTCAATGGGGTTTTTGTTTTTTCTTGTAAATTTGTTGAAGTTCTGGATGTTAGATTCTGGATGTTAGACCTTTGTCTGATAGGTAGATTGCAAAAATTTTCTCCCTTTGTCGTGGTTGCCTGTTCACTCTGATGATAGTTTCTTTTGCTGTGCAGAAGGTCTTTAGTTTAACTAGTTCCCATTTGTCAATTTTGGCTTTTGTTGAAATTGCTTTTAGTGTTTAAGTAATGAAGTCTTTGCCCATGCCTATATCCTGAATATTATTGCCTAGGTTTTCTTCTAGGGTTTTTATGATTGGCGGTTTTACATTTAAGTTTTTAATACATCTTGAGTTAATTTTTGTGTAGGCGTAAGGAAAGGGTCCAGTTTCTGTTTCTTGCATATGGCTAGCCAGTTTTCCCAGCACCATTTATTAAATAGGGAATTCTTTCCCTATTGCTTGTTGACAGGTTTGTCAAAGATCAGGTGGTTGTAGATGTGTGGCGTTGTTTCTGAGGGCTCTGTTCTGTTCCATTTGTCTGTATATCTGTTTTGGTACAAGACCCTTCTCAAAAGAAGACATTTATGTGGCCAAGAAACATATGAAAAAAAGCTCATCATCGCTGATCATTAGAGAAACGCAAATCAAAACCACAGTGAGATACCATCTCATGCCAGTCAGAATGGCAATTGTTTAAAAGTCAAGAAACAATAGATGCTGCCAAGGCTGTGGAGAAATAGGAACAATTTTAAAATGTGTGTGGGAGTGTAGATTAGTTCAACCATTGTGGAAGACGATGTGGCAATTCCTCAAGAATCTAGAACCAGAAATACCATTTGACCCATCAGTCCCATTACTGGGTATATACCCAAAGGATTATAAATCATTCTACTATAAAGACATACACACATGTATGTTTCTTACAGCACTATTTACAATAGCAAAGACTTGCAACCAACCCAAATGCCCATCAACAATAGTCTGGATAAAGAAAATGCGTCACATATACACCATGGAATACCATGCAGCCATAAAAAAAGAATGAGTTCATGTCCTTTGTAGGAACATAGATGAAGCTGGAAGCTATCATTCTCAGCAAACTAACACAGGAACAGACAACCAAACACCACATGTTCTCACTCATAAGTGGGAGTTGAACATTGAGAACACATAGACACGGAAAGAGGAACAACACATACTGCGGCCTGTTGCTTGGTAGGGGGAAAGGGGAGGGAGAGCATTATGGCAAATACCTAATGCACATGGGGCTAAAAACCTAGATCAAGGGTTGATAGGTGCAGCAAACCACCATGGCACATGTATACCTATGTAACAAACTTGCATATTCTGCACATGTATCCTGGAACTTAAAATTTAAAAAATAATAATAAAATAAAAATAAATTCCAGGTTCTGTATGCTCCTCATTTATATACTTGCAGAGAGAGATTCTGATGGTTTGGACAGGTAGTATTCAATATAGATTTCCCCTGGAAAATGGCCACATTAGAGGCTTCTGGGAATCAAAAGAGCTTCTTTTAAGTCAAGCTGTGTTGTTAGTCTAACTAGGAAAACAGTCATCTTTTGTTTCCTGCAAAGGAGGAAACAAAAATATGGCAGTTACTCAAATAATCATTTTATGGCCATTGGAACACATATATAGGCTATAAGAAAAAAATGGTCTATAAGGTTATTTTAAAAATCTTGATATTTGAAAACTTTGCTATTCAAAGGCTAGTGTTATGCATTATCTGTCAATGTGTTATGGTTCCTATTATTGCAGATAATGTTTTGTGAACATATGAATGTAATGCTTGGTGAATGCAAAAATTATTAAATGAACACTCAACCCAATGAATAATTTAACCCTGTCTTGTACTTGTATTTAATAAATATTATTATGTCAGGCAGATAATGGGAATTAACAAATCAGTTCCATCTTTGATTTTGAAAAATAGTCCTCGTATGGCCGCAAAGAATATTTATGCATACAACTGTCTTTGCCAAACTCAGCTTTATTTCAATCATAGGAATATAATGTTCGACAGAGTTCAATTTTTTTTCTAGAAATCAAATAAGAAAAATGACAAATTCCACAGGACAATCAGAAACAATCACTGATTCTGTTTTCCCATAACCCTCTTTTAATCCTGAACTAAGAAACTGTATTAAGAGGAAAATTCATCCCATACTCAGGCTTACCATGTATTGCAGAGGGTGTAGGTGAGAGTTTAAGAAAATCGCATAGTTTGAACACAGAAATATGTATGGATATAATAGCAACATATAAATTATGTTTATATTATAGTATGGTATCATAGAGAAACTTACCAAATCTCTCCCTCTTTCTCTTTCTCCAGTTCATATTTGTTTAATATTAGGGAGAATATTTTCCAGTGGACTCTAACAAATGTGCAGAACTCTACTCAGGCAGTTATTCTCTGAGTCTTAGGCTGTCAGAACAATACCCCAGATTTCATGTATTCAAGTCTAACATTATTTTGCCAATTATAACCCTTCCCCACTTAGTAATCCCATTCAACTTAGTAACTCAAGGGTTCAGACATTACATTAGAGAAATATGAATACCTGCCGGGCACGGTGGCTCATGCCTGTAATCCCAGCACTTTGGGAGGCCAAGGCGGGTGGACCACGAGGTCAGGAGATCAAGACCATCCTGACTAACATGGTGAAACCCCGTCTCTACTAAAAATATAAAAAATTAGCCAGGTGTGGTGGTGGACACCTGTAGTCTCAGCTACTTGGGAGGCTGAGACAGGAGAATGGTGTGAATCCGGGAGGCGGAGCTTGCAGTGAGCTGAGACCGCACCACTGCACTCCAGCCTGGGTGACAGAGCAAGATTCTGTCTCAAAAAAAAAGAGAGAAATATGAATACCCTAACATCCTGATTTCTCAGAAAAAGATCAATCCTAAATATTCTTACATTATGATTTCAATGCAATGACATACAGCATCTAGTATACACTAGCAGATTAAAATCATGAACACTACCTCAGAGATACAGATCTAACATTTGGAGTATTAGTTAACATCCTAACATTGTGGTATTAATGAGACACTCGTTAACTTTATGTAAATTAACACTTCATTTCTCTTGAATGTGGATGGATGATCATCCCTAGATAGGGACTGGATCTACAGTTGGGAGTCATGCCATTTCCGCTCCGAAATAAACAGGGTCTTAGAAACTGTTTCTCAAAAATGTGAGTATTCATATGAAGTTATCTAAAGGAAAAGTACTTTTATCTCATGAACTCAGTTTATATGCAATGATTTTAATAATTCATGTTTCATAGAGAAGGGAGAGAAAATGAAAGAGGAAGTTTTTTGTTCTTTTCTGGTCCAAAAAAGGCGATAAGTTTGGAGGAGAAGAGGTTTTCATTTCAGTGGTTGTCTGGATTAAATAAAATGGTCAGAATCCCCTAGAAGCTCAAAAGGCATATTGACAGTTAATCTACGCTGTAGAAGAGGAGAGACATAATAATGGGAGATATGGTGGTCAGTAATTAGTTGACATCATTTACATTTCCTTTCCTATTAATAAAATATACTCCGGTGTTCATAGCCTACATTATCTCACCTGTTTATTGAAGACATTTCAATTATGTTAGATTCTACAAATTGTGGTACAGGATCACTTTAATACTGCACTCACTAACACATTTATGACATATTACTGCACCTATTTTCATCCTGCTGTAAGAACATTGTCAGAGGCCTCTACTGAGTTTGATCAGCATTCATGTTAAATTTTTATTATATTTGTATGAGAAATTTAACTGTTTACTGTAAAAAAGTATGAGGATACCCTTAGATCTAGAAAGGCAGAATAGTTACATATTTGCTTAGATGTGTTCAGTGTATGCACTATGAAGCTCCAACAACAAATGTGTCATTGTCAGGAAATGTCAAGAAACCTGGAACTGGCTGCTTACTGATGGTAATAGTTCAAGTCTTTGGTCTCCAGTGTATATCTGAGGCTCACACTCTGGAAGACACTGATTGCCAGAACAAAAGGATTCCAGTCCTTTTATTTGAGGTATTCCTTCCTTCTAACCAAGGTCTGAGGACCAATTACACCCCCTGAGGGTATTGAACACTGTATGTTAAAAAAATATTAGCTTTGTTAACTGCAGAAATTGGCTTCATTAAACAAAGCAAACAACAACAAAAGTTCATTCAAATTTACCAACCAGAGATTAAAATGTTACATAAGAACAAAAATACAAACCTTCCTAATTGTGAAAAGAAATTTCAAAATATAAAAGAACAAATAAGCATATCATGTAATACACATAATTCAAAAGAGATTAGGTTGAATGGAAAGAAAATTATCAGCCTTATTAAATGTGAATGGGGTTAGCTCACTTGTTAAAAAGAAAAAAGTATTTTCAATTTCAATTGCAAAAAAGACAACTACGTGCTATATATATAGAAGATACTTCTATACCAAATTATTTTAAAGAGCTAAAAATAAGGGATGAGCAAAGATATACCAAATTGAAATAAAAAGAAATCATGGGTAGTGATAGCAATATTAAAAAAAGTAGAGTTTAATCCACAAAGCATTAAATATTAGAAAAATAAAAGAATTTAATAACAAAACTTACATTTTAAATGGAGAAATAATGCATATGAATATCTATACACAAAATAGTGCATCAACCATTTACATAAATCAAAACATACCAGATATGCAAGAAGACATAGAAACACACAAATTCTAGAAAATATTAATACTTTGCTCTCAGCACAAGTCAGATCGAATAGGCTTATGTGATTATATATTGAATTTACACACTGGTTATAGAATATACCTTCTTTTCAGTGTATATGAGACAGTTACAAAAATTATCATAATTTGTCACAAATAACAGAAAAATTTATAAAGTAAAAGTACCGCTATCAATACTTTTCAATTACAATGTAATAACATGAGACATTATTAATATAGTTTAAAAAGCCATTCAAGCTAAACATTTTATAACTTTCTATTTTAAATAATTCTGAAAGAGAACATTGATAGTCAAAAGATAGAGAATTGTAAAGTTTTCTTCATGTAGGCTATGAACATGTCTTGTCAAATTTAATTCTAGGTTTTAAAAAAAATGTTTCTATTTTAAGTGGACTTTTACTACCATTATATTCTTAATATATACAATTTCTCTCTTATTATATCCTCAATAAAAGGTTATTGTTTGTATATATGAATGCTCTTGATGTATGTGTGTTAACTTTATAATTTGCTATTTTATTAAATTCTTGTATGATTTGAATTGTTTATCATTGTCTACTATTTTTCAAGCACATAATCATATAATCTGTCGATATAAATATTTTAAAGTAATTTACTGCCATTTGTATACCTTTGATTTCTAGCTCTTTTCTAACTGCATTGGCTAATATAATGTTGAATAGTAGTAGAAATATGGATGACCTTGTCCTATTCCTAAGCTTAGCAGTGTTAGAATAGAATTAAAAATATAAATGTAAACTCATAAACTTTAATACATAAAAAGAGCTAGATATAAAAATGGATGACAATCTCTGTGGGTGTGTATACCTGTGTGTGCACATGCACACGTGTATGTATGTACAAATATACATACATTTATTTCCAGGCTGTCTATACTGAGAGCACCTAGAAAGAATAAAATCCAATAGCAATGAGCATATCTAGTACTCTGATCTTGGTTTTCCATTATGAGAAACCAAGTCTCCTCAAGTAAATGGCTGATTACAAGGCTGAGGCACATACCAAGAATATTTTTTTGTACCCCAAGTAAAATGGTGTTCAAAAAATTGTAGGGACATACCAAAGTGATATAAGGAGACAAATTGAAGAGGCTGCCACTGGTCAAATATAACACGATTATGAACACATGTACTTCTCTTTAACATAGTATCAAGAAAAAATGTAGAAGTCATAAAGTTAGTGACATAATTTGACCCTGTGTCTGCACCCAAATCTCATCTCCAATTGTCCCCAGGGAGACAAAATAGCTGTGCCATTTTACGTTTCCCCCAGCAGTATCCTGAGAATTCTGCATCATCCCCATCACTTGGTATAGTGTCTTGTAATTTTAGTCATTCTAATAGCTATGTAATGGTGCCTCACTGTGGTATTAATTTCATTTCTCTAGTAACTAATGATGTTGAACACCCTTTCATGGGCTTCCTTGCTGTCCAAATATCTTATTTGGTAACATGTCTGTTCAAACATTTTTTTTCATTTTTTGTTGGGTTGTTTGTTTACTTATTATTTAATTTTGAGAGTTCTTTATGTATTTTGGGTATGAGTTACTAATCATATAAGTGATATTCAAATATTTTTTCCCAAGTCTGTTGCTTGAATTTTCATTACCTTAGCAGTGTCTTTTAAGAGCAAATTATTGGCCTGGTGCAGTGGTTCACACCTGTAATCCCCAGTAGTTTGGGAGACCAAGGTGGAAAGAGCCTTTAAGGCCAAGAGTTTGAGACCAGCCTGGGAAATATAAGGAGATTCCATCTCTACTAAAAGTTTTTAAAAATTAGCTGGCATGATGATGCACACCTATAGTCCTAGCTACCTCAGAGTCTGAGGCTGGAGGGTTACTTGAGTCTGGAAGTTCTTTTTGTATATGAATATACAGTTTTTCCAGCTCCATTTGTTGATAATAATTTTGAAATTTTCAGTAACATTAATGGAGGTCATTGATTCTGCTTTTGTTAATCACAATGAGAATAGATTACAAAATGTTGAAATACACAGGTCTAGTTTATGGAAGATATTTTTACTGACCTATCACTACTTACTAACATTCAAAACTAAATTTTAAAAATGGTCACTGTTTTATTTTTTTGACTATTTTAAATATCTCTTCTTTCTTTGTCTTCAGCCCAGATGGTTTACTTGTCTAAAAATTAACTATACTAAAATTTTTTAACTCTAATGTACTATTAATTGTATAAATCTTACATCTATTTTGGTTTAGTAACCTTTATGGTAAAGTACAATTATTTCATTTGTTTTTAGTTCATTTTATTAATTCATTTATTCAACTGATAATGTTCAACAAAACATCATTATGTGTGCAGCAGACACTGTGTTAGAGAAATGGCTCAATGCAAGTGCTAAAAGTACTTGCATTGGGATAGAGGGGTGTTTTCTAAACCATTCCAGCTCTCTAGAAAATGGAGATGATAATCTCATAGAGCAGATATGAGGATTAAACAGGGTATTATAAACAGGGGTTAGTACAGTACCTGACAGTCAGGACTCAGTGGGGGTTTGAGGAAGTTATATTTATTTCAGTTAATGGTATTAGCAAAGTTTTCTATGATTTTTAATGGATTTCAAGTATATCGAGTAATTTAGCAGTATCACTGGAAGAAACATGGTACAAGGAAAAAAGTGATTGCAATATCATAATAAATAAAAATTTTAAAGCGAGTATTATTTTCCTGCCTATAAACAATATCTTTAACTATGAGAACCTCAATTTACTCAAGTGGCCAGCAGGTGCACAGGCATATTTTGTTGATGTTCTGGGCCAGGCCATTAGATGCATCATGTATTGATATTTTAGATAGACAAACTGAAGACTAGAGGAGCCTCAATATTGCAAGGTAAAAGGGACTACCTCTTTGTTTTAATAATTTCATCCTGAAAATAACATTGAGGAAATGGGAGTGGATTTCCTCAGTCCCCTTCAACTCTAAGACACTTGGGAAAAATGCAAAACTGAGCAATATGTTCAACTGCATTCAAAGAATTTTCATATTTTATTGCTTGATTCGAATTATATTGTATATGGCTAACAATAATATCTCTTTTGTTACTAGTATATATAACAGACCTGTCATTGTAAAGAACACCAGAAATGTCCATCATTTGTGACCTTCAGCCTATTCTTTAATTTTCTGGTGTCACAGGCATAAATTGTGGCCAAGCTTTATTATTGATACTAGAATTTCCCTTTATAGATAATGTACACCTGGGCTCATCCTGTTAAATAGTAAAATAATAATAATAATGGAGAGCTTTCAATGTATTTGTATTTTAACCCCATAAGAACTATATTACATAGGTATTATTTTAATAATTTTTTATGATATAAAGCCAAAGGTCAGAGAATTTAATTAACTTACATGAGATTGCAAAGTAACAGAACCAGTAATCAGGCCTAGAAAGTGTGATAACAGAACACTTGTGTTCAACCATCCTTCTAGCTGATGGATATCAGTTAAAGACCCTATTAAATTTTGGAACAGTTTAAATCGAGAAAACTAAAAGCAGAACTGGGGAAACATATTTATGTTAAACTTGTTATTTTATGACTACTGTTTGAAAATTCCTAGTTTTTTCTTTTTCTTTTTCTTTTTTTTTTTATTTTTAGACAGAATTTCACTCTTGTCACCCAGGCTGGAGTGCAGTGTGCATTCTTGGCTCACTGCAACCTCTGCCTTCCAGGTTCAAGTGATTCTCCTGCCTCAGCCTCCCAAATAGCTGGGATTACAGGTGCCTGCCACCACGCCCGGCTAATTTTTTGTATTTTTAGTAGAGACAGGATTTCACCATGTTGGCCAGAAATGGTCTCGAACTCCCGACCTTAAGCAATCTGCCCTTCTCGGCTTCCCAAAGTGCTGGGATTTACAGGCATGAGCCAACGTGCCTGGCATAAAATCCCTAATTTTCAATGCTTCCATAATTGGCATGGTTGATCTTCATGATGTAAACCTAATACCATTTTACATTATTATCATTCTGAGGTCTTGAATTTAGAGAGTTACTAAGAGACACAATAGTACCGTGCGACTATTGCCTTTTTCTCACTACTGTCATTATAAAATATTGATAGAGAGAAATGGGTGGTTCTTATCCCAATAATCCCAGAAGTATTTGTCTCTTCCTCAGTGCTTTCTTTTCTTCAAAACACACAGTCTGATATTGGGGAAGCCTTTGCTAGAACATTCATAGGCGAGCCAGAATGACACCTTTCCATTAAGAGGCAACCTGACCATTCTGTAGATTCTAGAAGCAAAGCCAAATTTGCTCCATCTTAACATTCACTAAAGGCTGTTAGACACCTTTCAGATAAATTATTCACATGCTCTTCTTTGGGCTGCTGTTAGAGAAGACTCTAAACAATTCTGAAGCATTTATACTTCAAGTTCGGCAATTTCTCTGACCGTCTTCCAAACTGTAGATCCTTTACAACTTATATGATTCCTTGGACACTAGCATCTTGTGACTGATATATCAGTGGATTCTGTAACTTTGGTCCCTTCTGATATATAGAAAGAAGACTCACTTCCAAGTTTTTGAGTCCCATTATTTATGATCCTAATGCCTCCAACATCAATACACATACCTCAGTTTGATGGTGCGGTAAAGGATTACTTCTTCCAAAAGCTAGATAATAAATGAAAATTCAGCCTTAGTGTTTGCAATTCAGATAGCTCATTCGCCACCATCTGGACAACACTTTCTAGAATGCTCTCTGGAACAGAGATTCTTACAAAAAATATCACAACCCAGTTTTCTATTATAACATGCCTATACTAGTGGTAGTATGCTTCTCATAAATAAATAAATATGACTACATAAAAAACATTTGTGATCTCTTTCCCATTCTCTCTCTCAGCCTAAAAGTACAGCTGTCATCTTGTAACTATAACCTGGTAAGGTATATATTACTATCACCCCCAATATTCAATATCCTTGCATCATTAGTACTTGTAAAACTATACTCTTTGGTCTAGTGTTGATTTTGGTTAATGAAGTGTGGGTGGAAATGACATGTATCTCTTCTAGGATGAAGCAGTCATTGCATGGTGAGGAGCTGCCAAGGAGATTTGCTTAGATTCACAGTGGACTTGGCATGAACAAAATAAACTTTGGTTATGTTGAGCCCCTGAGGTATAGGTGTTCTAAAATATCATAGCATGTGCTAGGCCATTTTAACTAATAAAGATTGCAAGCATAGGATGAAAACTGATGCATTAAAGATACTGTAGCAGAAAGGTTGAAATAGCCTTGTTTCCAAAGGCAGTATTGAGCATCAGGACCAGCCTTGGACTGCCAGCTTCCAGATTTCTTATTGAGTGAAGATACAAAGAAAAACTGCTAGTTAAATGATTTAGTTGTATTTGTTTCTATTTGCTTTGTTTCATATTTTGCAACTGGAAACGTTGCAAGATAGATAGATAGATAGATAGATAGATAGATAGATAGATAGATAGATAGATAGATAGATAGATAGATAGATAGATAGATAGATAGATAGATAGATAGATAATAGAGCACAGATATATAGATGAGAGAGTTATAGATACAGATATAGATATAGATAGATATGGAGATATCAATATAGATATAGATACAGGTAGCTGTAGATGCTCCTCAACTTATCATGGAATTATGTCCTAATAAACCCATCATAAACTGAAAATACTTATTTAATATTCCTAATCTACTGAACATTAAAGTTTAGCCTAGCTTACCTTAGACATGTTCAGAACATTTACATTAACCTACAGTTGGGCAAGATCATCTGGAAACACAGTACTCTGTAGAGTATCAGTTGTTTACTTTCTTGATGATGTGGGTGACTGGGAGCTGTGCTTGCTGCCAATGCTGGGGAATTGTGAGAGTGCCATACTGCATACCAATAGCTTGAGAAAAGATCAATATTAAAAATTTGAAGCCAGGCACAGTGGCTCACACCTGTAATCTCAGCACTTTGGAAGGCCGAGGTGGGCAGATCGCCTGAGCTCAGGAGTTTGAGACCAGCCTGGGCAAAATGGCAAAACTCCATCTCTACCAAAAATAGAAAAGTTAGCTGGGTATGTTGTCATGTGGCTGTAGTCCCAGCTACTTGGGAAGCTGCAGTGGGAGGATTGCTTGAGCCTGGGAAGTAGAGGCTGCAGTGGGCCAAGATTGCACCACTGCACTCCTACCTGGGTGACAGAGTGACACCCTGTCCCCCAACCAAAAAATTCAAAGTATAGTTTCTACTGAATGAGTATTACTTTAGCACCATGTGTAAAATTAAAAAATTGTAAGTTGAACCATAGTAAGTCAGGTACCATGTGTATATATTCTATATTGTCATACATAAGATACAATATACAATATATACTATCTCATGTGTATATATATATATTCTATATATATATTCTCTATCTCTTCATGCTACTGCATAGCACAGTATAACACATAAATGTTTATCTCATTATCTGTCTTGTTCTTGGACACTTAACAGTTATTTTTATCTCAATGTTAGCCCAGACAAATAACCTGCACCTGTATTACCACTAGAGGAGATATTGGGCTAGATTACCCTGACCACATCATTGAAATTCAGGAAATCTATCCTTGCTTCATAGTGTAATCTTTGCTGCTTTACAGTAGTCTCACTCTTTTTTTTTCACTCTGCTGAGAGCATGAAGAGCAACAATTGCTCAACATGTGAAAACTGTGTTCCTATTTGAATAATACCATTCTGCAATGTGAAAAAATTCAGTTCTACTCATTTATGCCAGACTGATGTCTGCTTTGTTAATTTCACTGGAAGAATTTAAGAACTAACAAAGGACAAACTTCCAAAACAAAATAAACTGTTTGTTTCTCTTTTTTCTTGTCTCAAATCCAACAGCTTTTCAGATTTACTTTCCACTTATTAGAACAGACTGAAATTACTTATTGAAATTTCTTAGCACTCTTTTATAAGCCCAATGAACAGATGTAATTGTGCTTGGTAGATCAATTCATCCACTGCACCACGCCCTGAAAATATGCTAGGGTTACCAAATAACAGCAAATAGCCTGGTTGCTTAATTATTTCAAGTAGCTTGATGTCTTTTGAGAGAAGTAATCAATTTAAAATAAAATAAATCTTCAAGTTGGACAGTCTATCCAATTAGTGAGATTTTCTTTGCCTAAACTCACATTTCAAATTGATGGGCATAAATTTATTATATATACAATCTACTGATAGAATCTTATCGCATAATGCATGTTAACATCTCAATTATTAAAATTCTACCAAAGCCTGAAATACTAGAGAGGGCAGGTATGAATAATCATTTAACATTAATTCTAATAACAAGTTTATCTATCAGGAGAGGGAAATTCTATTATTTTATCTTCACTTCTACAAGCAAGAAGTACCTTGAAGTATGCCAATGAATCATGTGTACATCAGTGTAATATCTTAATGTGTCTTCATTCTTGAGATATAAGAGCATTTATTTATGTTTCTCTTGGCTCTATTATCTTTTGCAGTAAAATGGCAGTGCACAAAATGCAAAACATGCCATTCAATTCAACCAATATCTATTGAGATCTGATTCAGTGGTCAGTACAGGATTTTTAATGTTCCCCAGTAATCCTGTTGTTGTCACTTCATATCTAAGCCCAGTGAAATTTTTATTTAATTAAATCAATCAAATCACATTTGTGACAATATATTCTACTTCTTTCTCTACTAATAGTACATAGTCTTTCCAGGAACAGTAATGTTCGTTTTACAGACTTATCCAGTTCCCTTTATGTAGCAGGGGATCTCAAAAGTATTTGTTTATGGAAATAATAATAAATTGACGCTTTTTATGTGGATATGTAAATGACGAGAAGGAATCTTTAAAAGAGGAACTTGAGGGGTGGTTAATGATCCCAATTTCTATGGATATATCTCTAGATTCAGAGAGTAAATATGAAGAAACAAGAAGAAAATATTTTTTGTACGATTCTTCAAGAATGCTATGGGTTTAGCATAAGCATCCACATGCCTTATTTGTTGAGAAAACGCTCTAGCCAGGAATTGGTTATATACTCAACTCAACAAACTCTAAACATGAGTCAGTGTTGATTCATTGGCACTACATAGAGATGAAAGAATCATTATACATAAGGGGATTGCATAAGTTTATTTTGCTAATAAGAGTTAACTTTTGTGGCATGAATAAAATTAAATAAAAACTTGAAATTGTGATCATAATTAACTTTGGAGAGAAAGAAAGGGGACTGAGAAAGGTTTTTATTGTTCTGACAATATTTTATTTCTTGACATAGATGACATTTAATGCGTGTATCTACTTTAGATAACTTATCTGTACAGTCATTATTTGTTAGCTTTTCTCTATGAATGAACTATTTTAATATCTAAATTTTATTTCAAAAAAGGATGTAGATAAATAAGGATTTCTATCGTGAAAGATGATGAGTTCAGTTTTAGATGTTTGAAGTTGTAAAAACAATCATGAAGGTACACAATAAAAAATTGGATATGTATCCTTTAATTTCAGGGAAATATGCTAGGTTTGATATTAAGGTTTTTAGAGTTATCATGATATAGTTCCATTAGAATTAACAAAATAGTTAAGAATTTATGATAAGGAAGCATGACCAGAACAAAGCCTTGGAATGCAGTCAGATATGCAATTAGTATAAGGTGCCTTTTTGTTTAGCATTATCTTCCATACATCTCATAAAGAAAGATGAATAGCCAAGAAGAAAATTTGGTCAGTTGCCAGAAATAATAAAACATCAATTTTTTAATACTTAAGTTTTATTGATGAGGCTTATAAATGTAGTTGTAGAATATATGAAAAGAGAAACTTCTTAAGAAATTGGGATTGATAAACATTACTGTAGTGAATGCTATAATGCACTATCTAGATTCCCTTCAGAAGTGAAGTACTTATTTGTCCAGCAGGTGGAAGTGTGGTAGGCAGACAGCCTTGAACTCTTAAACCTCAACAAGGATGGCAGTGGTTGAAGAGAACTGCCTCACTCAAGTTCACCCTCCCTTCCCAAGGTCTGTACACAATAACTGATGTGTATCGGGGTTAAAGATCCAGGCTTCTTGTCCTAACTCAAGACAACTCTGAAGAGTCCTCTTAACTTTAGAATTCTCCATAGGATTAGCTGAGCCTCCAGTGTGACTGTATCAAAGCTCAACTTCTTCCTCTGCCCAATCCTGCTTTGTAAACTCCATAGGTGTTGATCACAAGGAAACCTCTACATGTTAATTTACATCTGCTTTTCAAGGAGCCTAAGTTTCAATAATTCCCCAATACTGCAGAAACATGGGATAAAAATATTTTTTGAGAAATTTGCTGCAAAATTATCTTTTATAATATTTTTGAGCACAGCTTCAGTGCTGGTACATATAATAGTCACAAAAAATGACTTGTCATACCGTACAAAAAATGAATGGTATTTGAAAAAACTCATTCTTCAAGTATAGATGGTTTTTAAGAGTATATTTTTCTATAAAGACAATGCAAGAATAACATTGTTGCTTAGCTAGATGTAAGGTTAATATGTATTTTTTTAGTTGAGGGTAATTTTAACAAATATGTCTCCTTGGTAGAGGAAGGCAGAGAAAACCTACGTGGAAAAGGTTGAATATCAAGAGAGACAAAAGAATAATAATGGAATTTTTTCCCTAAAGAGGCACAATGTTATGAAAACAAGAAGATAATATAAGGGTATAAATTAAGATAGATGGAAGAAACTGTCATACTAGAGAAACGAGAAATTGAGATAAAGATAGACACAACTGCAGTGAGGTTTGTATAGAGGAAAATCATTTAGAACATTTTTATCTAATTGCTTTATATTCTTTGTGGTTAAAAAAGAGAAGCAAAAACTTTTTAGGGTGATTGAGAGTTGGTGAAGAGGTTATGTTCTGGTTGTTTTTATTGCTTTTTTTTATAGATACCCAAGTAAATGTTTGAATAAAGCAAATTTTTTATATTGGTCTAAGTGTGGGGTTTAGTGTAGGGAGATAAAGGAAATTGCAAATGGGCAAGGGTGTTTAAGTTGCTTGTAAGTAATAAATTTGAAATAATATACTAAAAATTCTATGCTTATTAAACAGGCATATCAAGTAAGGAGGGTCACTATGCTGAAAGCAAAGGAAGGTAAGGAGTTAAGAACTATAGCAAAAGCAATAAATGGTTGGGGGGTAAAATAAAGGGAGTACGAATGCTATAGCAGGGAGTAGAAGGGTATAGTCAGAAATGGGATTTTGTGGGAAGCAAGGAGTAAGAGAGCTTTAATTTAAAAACTCCAATCAGAAAATGTGATATAGAAATTACATATTATAAAAGTACAGTGATTCCATATAATAAGATTTAGGGTATTTTATGTTTATAGAATGAAGATCACAAAGGTTGAGCATGTTAACTGAGAGAGTAGAATCTTGAATAGGTCAACTCTACGAGTATTGAAATAATTGCAAGATCATAGTGGGACTAGACATTGAAAAAACTGAGTTTATTGTCAACATGTTTGATAAATACATGAAAATGACCACACAGGTTGATAGGTGTTAATGATGAGTAGTCACAGGCATGAATATAGTTGGATGGAAACATTAGCTTTCAGGATACACCAAACACACATACATACACATTTGTAGCATTTTGGAGCTAGAAAAGCTGCTAACTCATGTTATCATGTTATTATCCATTGGTACAGGGGAATGGGCAGGGTTCTGTTAAAATGACTGACTGCATGAGAGGTTAATTTTCAGTTAAAGCAAAATGGTAAAGAGACAATTCATAACACAGTTTAAAGGTATACAGAAATTTGTGCTGTGGAATGGAGATCTAGAGAGGAAAGGTAGCAGCAGACAGTTGGGACTTGGGGGAAGAAAGGTCTGAGAGTCTGGAGAGGAGTGTATGGTAGAAGACATAATGAAAATGTCTTGAATTTGACTGATAACAAAAATGACATAACTGTGATATGCAGTTTGGTTAATTCTTCCAAACTCTGAATAAAACCCTAGTATGACATTTATTCAGTGTTCTCCTAAGTTAAGTTTCTTATAGTATCAGGATTATGATGACACTAATAGCCACAAAATATCTATCTATTGGTTGAATTAAACTTGTTCTTCTTGTAAAACAATAACAATCTAATCATCAAACGACTTTACATTAAGATAAAAAGGGGTAAGATGTTAATCACTTTAGCTGTTTTGATACATTTCTCTAAAATCATCTTTATCTATCTAAGTGATTCTGTTTTAACAAGACCATCTTTATCACTTAAATTAGTTCCATAGCCTTTTTTTGTCTTTCTTTTTATTATTATTATTATTATTATTATTATTATTATACTTTAAGTTTTAGGGTATATGTGCACAATGTGCAGGTTTGTTACATATGTATTCATGTGTCATGTTGGTGTGCAGCACTCATTAACTCGTCATTTAGCATTAGGTATATCTCCTAATGCTGTCCCTCCACCCTCCCCCCCACCCCACAACAGTCCCCAGAGTGTGATGTTCCCCTTCCTGTGTCCATGTGTTCTCATTGTTCAATTCCCACCTATGAGTGAGAACATGCGGTATTTGGTTTTTTGTCCTTGCGATAGTTTGCTGAGAATGATGGTTTCCAGTTTCATCCATGTCCCTACAAAGGACAGGAAATCATCATTTTTTATGGCTGCATAGTATTCCATGGTGCATATGTGCCACATTTTCTTAATCCAGTCTATCGTTGTTGGACATTTGGGTTGGTTCCAAGTCCTTGCTATTGTGAATAGTGCCGCAATAAACATACGTGTGCATGTGTCTTTAGAGCAGCATGATTTATAGTCCTTTGGGTATATACCCAGTAATGGGATGGCTGGGTCAAATGGTATTTCTAGTTCTAGATCCCTGAGGAAGTGCCACACTGACTTCCAGAATGGTTGAACTAGTTTACAGTCCCACCAACAGTGTAAAAGGGTTCCTATTTCTCCACATCCTCTCCAGCACCTGTTGTTTCCTGACTTTTTAATGATCACCATTCTAACTGGTGTGAGATGGTATCTCACTGTGGTTTTGATTTGCATTTCTCTGATGGCCAGTGATGATGAGCATCTTTTTATGTGTTTTTTGGCTGCATAAATGTCTTCTTTTGAGAAGTGTCTGTTCACGTCCTTTGCCCACTTTTTGATGGGGTTGTTTTTTTCTTGTAAATTTGTATGAGTTCATTGTAGATTCTGGATATTAGCCCTTTGTCAGACGAGTATGTTGCAAAAATTTTCTCCCATTTTGTAGGTTGCCTGTTCACTCTGATGGTAGTTTCTTTTGCTGTGCAGAAGCTCTTTAGTTTAATTAGATCCCGTTTGTCAATTTTGGCTTTTGTTGCCATTGCTCTTGGTGTTTTAGACATGAAGTCCTTGCCCATGCCTATGTCCTGAATGGTATTGCCTAGGTTTCTTCTAGGGTTTTTATGCTGTTAGGTCTAACATGTGAGTCTTTAATCCATCTTGAATTAATTTTTGTATAAGGTGTAAGGAAGGGATCCAGTTTCAGCTTTCTACATATGGCTAGCCAGTTTTCCCAGCACCATTTATTAAATAGGGAATCCTTATCCCGTTGCTTGTTTTTGTCAGGTTTGTCAAAGATCAGATGGTTGTAGATATGCAGCATTATTTCTGAGGGCTCTGTTCTGTTCCATTGATCTATGTCTCTGTTTTGGTACTAGTACCATGCTGTTTTGGTTACCGTAGCCTTGTAGTATAGTTTGAAGTCAGGTAGCGTGATGCCTCCAGCTTTGTTCTTTTGTCTTAGGATTGATTTGGCGATGCGGGCTCTTTTTCGGTTCCATATGAACTTTAAAGTAGTTTTTTCCAATTCTGTGAAGAAAGTCATTGGTAGCTTGATGGGGATGGCATTGAATCTATAAATTACCTTGGGCAGTATGGCCATTTTCACGATACCGATTCTTCCAACCCGTGAGCATGGAATGTTCTTCCATTTGTTTGTATCCTCTTTGATTTCATTGAGCAGTGGTTCATAGATCTCCTTGAAGAGGTCCTTCATGTCTCTTGTAAGTTGGATCCCTAGGTATTTTATTCTCTTTGAAGCAATTGTGAATGGGAGTTCACTCATAATTTGTCTCTCTGTTTGTCTGTTATTGGTGTACAAGAATGCTTGTGATTTTTGTACATTGATTTTGTTTCCTGAGAATTTGCTGAAGTTGCTTATCAGCTTAAGGAGATTTTGGGCTGAGACATTGGGGTTCTCTAGATATACAATCATGTCATCTGCAAACAGGGACAATTTGACTTCCTTTTTTCCTAATTGAATACCATTTATTTCTTTCTCCTGCCTGATTGCCCTGGCCAGAACTTCCAGCACTATGTTGAATAGGAGTGGTGAGAGAGGGCATCCCTGTCTTGTGCCAGTTTTCAAAGGGAATGCTTCCAGTTTTTGCCCATTCAGTATGATATTGGCTGTGGGTTTGTCATAGATAGCTCTTATTATTTTGAGATACGTCCCATCAATACCTAATTTATTGAGAGATTTTAGCATGAAGGGTTGTTGAATTTTGTCAAAGGCCTTTTCTGCATCTATTGAGATAATCATGTGGTTTTTGTCTTTGGTTCTGTTTATATGCTGGATTACATTTATTGATTCGCCTATGTTGAACCAGCCTTGCATCCCAGGGATGAAGCCCACTTGATCATGGTGTATAAGCTTTTTGATGTGCTGCTGGATTCGGTTTGCCAGTATTTTATTGAGGATTTTTGCATCAATGTTCATCAAGGATATTGGTCTGAAATTCTCTTTTTTGGTTGTGTCTCTGCCAGGCTTTGGTATCCGGATGATGCTGGCCTCATAAAATGTGTTAGGGAGAATTGCCTCTTTTTCTATTGATTGGAATAGTTTCAGAAGGAATGGTACCAGTTCCTCCTTGTACCTATGGTAGAATTCGGCTGTGAATCCATCAGGTCCTAGACTCTTTTTGGTTGGTAAGCTATTGATTATTGCCACAATTTCAGAGCCTGTTATTGGTCTATTCAGAGATTCAACTTCTTCCTGGTTTAGTCTTGGGAGGGTGTATTTGTCAAGGAATTTATCCATTTCTTCTAGATTTTCTAGTTTATTTGTGTAGAGGTGTTTGTAGTATTCTCTGATGGTAGATTGTATTTTTGTGGGATCGGTTGTGATATCCCCTTTATCATTTTTTATTGCATCTATTTGCTTCTTCTCTCTTTTCTTCTTCATTAGTCTTGCTAGCTGTCTATCAATTTTGTTGATCTTTTCAAAAAACCAGCTCCTGGATTCATTGATTTTTTGAAGGGTTTTTTGTGTCTCTATTTCCTTCAGTTCTGCTCTGATTTTAGTTATTTCTAGCCTTCTGCTAGCTTTTGAATGTGTTTGCTCTTGCTTTTCTAGTTCTTTTAATTGTGATGTTAGGGTGTCAATTTTGGATCTTTCCTGCTTTCTCTTGTGGGCACTTAGTGCTATAAATTTCCCTCTACACACTGCTTTGAATGTGTCCCAGAGATTCTTGTAGGTTGTGTCTTTGTTCTCGTTGGTTTCAAAGAACATCTTTATTTCTGCCTTCATTTCGTTATGTACCCAGTAGTCATTCAGGAGCAGGTTGTTCAGTTTCCATGTAGTTGAGGGGCTTTGAGTGAGTTTCTTAATCCTGAGTTCTAGTTTGATTGCACTGTGGTCTGAGAGACAGTTTGTTATAATTTCTGTTCTTTTACATTTGCTGAGGAGAGCTTTACTTCCAACTGTGTGGTCAGTTTTGGAATAGGTGTGGTGTGGTGCTGAAAAAAATGTATATTCTGTTGATTTGGGGTGGAGAGTTCTGTAGATGTCTATTAGGTCCCCTTGGTGCAGAGCTGAGTTCAATTCCTGGGTATTGTTAACTTTCTGTCTCGTTGATCTGTCTAATGTTGACAGTGGGGTGTTAAAATCTCCCATTATGATTGTGTGGGAGTCTAAGTCTCTTTGTAAGTCACTCAGGACTTGCTTTATGAATCTGGGTGCTCCTGTATTGGGTGCATATATATTTAGGATAGTTAGCTCTTCTTGTTGAATTGATCCCTTCACCATTATGTAATGGCCTTGTTTGTCTCTTTTGATCTTTGTTGGTTTAAAGCCTATTTTATCAGAGACTAGGATTGCAACCCCTGCCTTTTTTTGTTTTCCATTTGCTTGGTAGATCTTCCTCCATCCCTTTATTTTGAGTCTATGTGTGTCTCTGCACGTGAGATGGGTTTCCTGAATACAGCACACTGATGGGTCTTGACTCCTTATCCAATTTATCAGTCTGTGTCTTTTAATTGGAGCATTTAGCCCATTTACATTTAAAGTTAATATTGTTATGTCTGAATTTGATCCTGTCATTATGATGTTAGCTGGTTATTTTGCTCATTAGTTGGTGTAGTTTCTTCCTAGCCTTGATGGTCTTTACAATTTGGCATGTTTTTGCAGTGGCTGTTACTGGTTGTTCCTTTCCATGTTTAGTGCTTCCTTCAGGAGCTCTTTTAGGGCAGGCCTGGTGGTGACAAAATCTCTCAGCATTTGCTTGTATAATTAGTAATGTATGCAGGCTTAAATGTACTATCTTACTACTTTTTTTGTTTTGTATTTGTCCTTAATGTTCTCTATTCACAATCCTGTTTTTTCTTGACTTTTCTTGGGTAAATTATTCATTCATTGTTCCATTTTATTTATCAATTAATTATTTATATATTCTCATTTTTTAGTGTTTATCCTAGATATTAAAAATGCATACTTTATTCATGTCTAATATAAATTGGTAATTTAATCATTTTTCAAAAATAAAAGTTCAGAGATAATTTTAAGTTGTTTATTCCTCTCCTGCTCTATTTTTCATTATTGGCATGTATTTTAATTCTTTATATATTTAGGACCCCACTATAATAATTATTATGGTTTAATACTGTCTATCAACATGGCTACCTTTTCTCTACTCGTTTCTACCCTGCATTTCTAAGTTTGTTATCTGAATTCATGTTCCTTCTGCTTAAAGTACATTTTAGGTTTGTGGGGTTTATGTGTGTGTGACTCATTACTCAAATTTCATAGTTATTGCTCAACTGAAAATATTTTCTGTGTAACCTTTATTTTGAAATGCTGTGTTGCCTTTTTTACTTCAGAATAAAAATTTCTTTTGGTTTCTATAATTGTGTTGAAAATTCAGTAGCAAAGTTTTTTCTTGTTTTTTGAGAGATTATACTTTTCCTTCCTTTGGTTGCTTTAATATTTCATGATGTTATTTATATTTATCTTTTGTATAGATAATAAATATATATGCATATTATCTTTTAGTGTGTTGCTTATTGTTAAATCTGTGGCTTTACGTATTTCCTTGGTTTTGGAAAACTCTTTCACTTTTTGTTCTTTTTTTAATCTCATTTTTACTATCATATTTTTCTTGGGTTCCAATTATATGTATGTTAGAATTTTCACTTTTTTTCTGAATATCTGAAGTATTTCTTAAATTGGCAATAATGAATCAGGATATATTCTTCTATGTCATTCAATACACTATTTTTTTCCATTATTTTTAACTTGCTGTAAAACCCATGTATTGAGTTAATTACAGTCCTTCTTTAGTATTAGAATTGATCTTCCCCTCTGCCTGAATTCACCATGGATCTTCTTTCTTGGAAGATCCTGAAACCCTTTCTTTGTTCTCCAAGTTTCATTAGAATACTGAGAGCTCAACTTCATTTCTGTAATTATCAACCTGAGCTATTCTCCCCTCAGCTTCTTTATATTTCAACTAATGCTTTCTAATGAGTCAGAGGAAAATCAGCAACAATTAGCCTCACTCCTCAGAATTCTCTACTTTTTCATGTCTTGACACTGAAAATCTTACATTCTTAGATGACTTTGTAATGCCTTCAAATACTGGATCTTCTAGTTGTTCTCAGCATGAAGGTTAGTTCATTATAAGTGACTTATTATTAGCAGAATCAGAATTTCCTTCCTCTGCATTATTCTTCACTGAACCTATTTTCCTAAACAGAAAAAAATTAGGAATCATGTTTTGGTTTATTTTGCCTTCCCATTTATTCCTCAAATAAATCAATTAACTCTATAAGTTTATTTCCTTGATATTCTTTAATTCCATCCTCCACTCTCTCAACATCCCCATGGCCACTGGCTAACACTCTTAATTTCTCTGTTGGATTAGAGAAACAACCTTCAAAATGTGTTGCTGCTTTGATTTTTGTTGCTCCCTTTATTTTGTTTCCACCACATCATTCTAAATGTTTGTCTTTTAATTCATTTCTTATGGTATGAATTATCTGCTTATTTTTGTTAAAACTGTCCTCATACAATTCAAAACAAGTCTTTTAGCATTGCATATAATATTATTTGTGAACAGATAATGTGTTTCATTCAGCCATGTTAGCTTCTGTGTTCTTTTCCTTACTCTATATTTTTCTGCTTCACTCAACTATTCTAATTTTTTGAAAATACCATATCTTTGTCTTTGCGCATACCCTCTCCCACTGTTGTTGAAGAGGAAATTTTGTGCTTCTCAAAAACAATTTTTTCTGACTTATCGCCACTTTCATTGTGCCTCCCAAATATGTTTGGATGTCCTATCCTGGTTCTTTCTCAAACTATTTTAAAATATGGAAGAATAGAATGTACAAGAATATATTTATATCAAGTTTAAAGTGTCATGGGAATTCTTTGGAAGAGTTTATGCAATACATTAATGTAATTTCCAAAACTAGCCTTGTTTTTAGCACATAGTACATATCAGTAGATTTAGATTGAATTATTTGACCAATTTATTATTGAGTTGAATATGTGTTATATACAAATATTCTATTGGACACTGAAAAGGATAAAAATGAATAAAGTAGTGACTTTATTCTTAAGGTATTCACATTCTACTAATGAATACATAATTTAAACAGAAATATATTTTAGATAAGCTTAAGTGTGAAATTAAATATATTTAAAATGTCATAGTTTTCAAAGAAGGAGAGGCATTTTTATTGTATTTATTTACTTATTTTTTTTAATTTTACTTTAAGTTCTAGGGTACATGTGTACAACGTGCAGGTTTGTTACCTATTTTTACATGTTCCATATTGCTTTGCTGCACCCATTAATTTGTCATTTACATTAGGTATTTCTCCTAACGCTATCCCTCCCCCTTTCCCCTACCCCTCAAAAGGCCGTCACATGTGTGATGTTCCCCAACCTCTGTCCAAATGTTCTCATTGTTCAATTCCCACCTATGAGTGAGAACATGCGGTGTTTGGTTTTCTGTCCTTGCGATAGTTTGCTGAGAATGATGGTTTCCAGCTTCATCCATGTCCCTACAAAGGACATGAACTCATCCTTTTTTATAGCTGTGTAGTATTCCATGGTGTATATGTGCCACATTTTCTTAATCCAGTCTATCATTGATGGACATTTGGGTTGGTTCCAAGTCTTTGCTATTGTGAATAGTGCCACACTAAACATACGTGTGCATCTGTCTATATAGTAGCATAATTTATAATCCTTTGGGTATATACCCAGTAATGGGATTGCTGGGTCAAATGGTATTTCTAGTTTTAGATTGTTGAGGAATTGCCATACTGTCTTCCACAATGGTTGAACTAGTTTACACTCCCACCAACAGTATAAAAGCGTTCCTATTTGAAGGAGAGGAATTTTTAAAAACTGTAAAACAAATGTCTTTTTAAACCCTTTTATTTTAAAAAATTAAATATACAAATATTTTTTAAAATCAGTCTAATGATTTCTTGTTCACCTAGTTCCCCAGTTGTTAACATTGACCATATTCTTCTTTTTCTTAATGTTGTTCTTATTATTTTGCTGAACTCTTCAGAGTAAGTTGTAGACATCATCACCCTTCAATCTAAGTACTTGAGCATAAATCTATTAAGAGCAAGGTTTTCTCACATGAACACAGCACAGCTATTAGATTCAGAAAAGTTAGCACCAATATACTACCATAACCTAATATATAGTTTGTTTTCAACCTTCACAAATAATTCCAGTTCCATCCTTAATAAGATCTTTCTTTTTATGTTCAGGATTTAATCCAGAACTATCTATTACATATAGTTTTCATGACTTTGTAGTCTTATTTAATTTAGAACGTTTTTCACTCTTTTTGTTGTCTTTAATAACATCATTTTGAAAACATATAGGCTTTGTGTGTGTATGTACGTGAGTGTACATGTGTGTATTTGTCTATGATTGTTTCATCATGCTTGTATACAAGTTATACGTTTTTGGCAACAACATCACATTCTGGCAGATGAAATTTTATATAAGCTTTGGAAGATGGAAAATACTTATATAGAGAAATGAAGTGTGGCACAGAAGATACCTAGAATGAGAAATTGAAATAAAGAATTCAAGGCTCTTACCACTAACTATAGGTGCTATGGATAGCTCATTTATGATCTGAGATTTTTTTATGAATGTGAAATTCTTAAAAACTAGATATAGCTGAACCAAAAGTTTGAATCATACTTTCAGAATATAGATTTACCTATGAATTGGTTCTCCAAAGGAAACTTTCAGCACTAGTTCTTGGTTAATTATAGATATAGGGAACATCTGCTTTTCCAAAACTTCAGTTTTAAGTTTAAGGTATTTTGCTGTTTTATTGAAAAAAAAATTGAGAACATTTTCTTTGAGATAAGGCTACATCCAGTATTACAGCAAGCCCCCAAAAACTAATCATCACCTGCGAATGTAGAGCATTTTAAATGTGATAGTTATGATATCTTTCTTTACTGGATTTTGTAGAATCACAAAAGCATCAAATAGTTAGATTCTTGTAGACCATCTCTTTATTGGTAGATACAGTAAACCCAGCTAAAGGATGATTTGCCCAAATTTACAGAGCTAAAAAGTAGTAGAGTTTAATTTCTCACCTAGGATTCCCAATGTATTGTCCAGCTGACAGATTCCTAAAGGACTCTGAGAATATGCTTGAGGAAATCACAATATTTTTATTTCATGGGTACCCTCTTGACCTGACTTTCACCTTGGTAGAGTAGGCCTTTCACAGTTAGGCTCCACGCTTTCAACGGTAGCTTGGCAGTGAAATGGGACACTTCAGGAGAGGTTTGCAACTGCTTTACCAGACACATTTTAGCCTCATTTATCTTGACTTCCAAGCATTTACTTACTAAAGTGGCCCATACCATGCAGTTTCTTTTCAGATCAGTGCCAAGTTTCAAATGACATAGACCACAGAGAAATCATTTTTCATGAGATTCTTCATATATATATATATACTCAACAGTACTTTTATCAGCCATGTTTCTAATCCATTAGCAATATTGACTTTGCCAGGAAATGAGAGTAATTCAATTTCAGATTATACTATAAAGCTGAAATTATTATAGTTTGCCTTCTGGTTTTACAGTAGTTAAGGCTATGTCAGGGATTTCATGCTGAAGCTTTATATTTCAAAGTTTTATCATCAGACATAAAAAGAAAAAAAAATAAAATGGGTTTGAGGCTACATTGGCACCAGTGAGAAATCCATGTTAGGCTTTTTATTCAAAGAGATCCACATCAACAGGCAAGTCCCTCTACTTAATAACTTTCATTATTATATTGGCTTTGGGTATGATTGATACATTTTTCTAATGCCAGAGGGGTTTATTTGGTCATAGCATAAGGTGTAAAACACTGTGTGGTGCTGTAAGCAGAAGGCAGGAGAAAGTACAAATCACTTAGATCCTTATTAGCTGTCTGTCTATGAACAAGGTACTTAATATCATTGGACATCACATTATATAAAATTTAAAAATGGGAGAAAACTTATCCTGTCTGGAAGCGTGAGACTGGACTTTTTGGAATCCTTTCCAATACTCATATCTGAGTTTAAATAAAATGAGCAGACAGCTATTCCACCGAAATAGGAGAGGGATTGCTGTATCCATGTTATATCTGAGAAAAATCAGAAAAAAAAATTATTTCCCCAAATATCCAACATAAGGCAGGCACCTGGCTTAAAACATGTTTATTTAAATTCTCTCTCCAATAAATTACAAATGAATTTGGTTAGTTGTTAATAAAATGGCGTGGACATTCAGAAGGCAGAGGTGTTTTAAATATACTTGAAGGGCCATGTATATGAAATTGCCGTAAAGGAAATTACTTATCGTTGATGAAAAGCTCCCTGAGGTCAGGGAAAACAGTAAACCGAGAAGAGAGTGGGAGGCAGTAAATTGAGTAAATTCGGACTTCCTGCATAATTCGGCCCAAGTTTATTAGTCTTTATTTATTTTTATTTAGTTCAACTTCACACAGAATTAAGCCCCTTTATAGGGAAGGCAATGTTTTGACATCATGCTGAGTTTAAATGTATAGGATGGTCTTCATATGTTCTGGAAATTTACAACTTAATATGGAGAAATCTATGTAAATTCTTAATACAAATAATAGTGTGCATGTCTTCCGTATTATATGGCTGGCATGAATTTACATAACTCATATGCATCATGTAAATAATCATGGAAATCCTGTGAGGGAATTATTTTCATTTCACAGATAATGATGTGGAGGCTAATAAAGGAGAAATAACCTCACCAAGGTCATTTGTGAATGGCAAATTCAGTATTACGATCCCGTTTTAGCAAAGCCTGTACTCTTAAACTTGATTTTGTATAATCTCTCATAATGAAAATAAAACTGAAAATCATTTAAGCAGCACCTTTCCTATAAGAACAGAATGACAAATTAATCCATCAGTGGAGCTGGGGAAAGCATTACAGAAGAGGAACCTCTAACACAGCATTTCATAAGTGAGAACAATTGGTACAATTCAATCTAAGCCCTGAAGTTGCTATTTCCAAACATCTCCTATCAATTCCTGTCTCTCTATCTCCAGAAATTCTACATTTGTCCTGGTGACTCTCATATTTCCTATGAATCACTGAGATAGGCTCATAGAAGCCTTGCCTGCTCCAGTCCACCTGCAGGCAATCCAAGTTTGGAGACTGATATACACACTGAGTTGTTCAGTAACAAAATCTAGTAGGAAGTCTCCACAACACCATGGGTGGCTGATTCCTAGACTCTATTAATTGTGAATGCCAGATAAAAGGTTCACTTGGCTCAGAAGATGAGAACCTCAGGGAAGTTATCAGTTAAATTTTCAGTGACATCAGCAGCCACTCTCACTCTGTCAGCATCAGCCACTATGACTTTCCTTAAATTCCTCAAACAGGTCACACTTCTTCTTGTCTTAGTACTATGAAATAGGCTTTTCTATTTTCATCTTCCTCGTATATCTAGCCACCATGTACAGCTAGTTCCTACTCTTCTTCAGATTTCTACTTAATATTATTTCCTTTGGTAAGTCTTTCCTGACCTGACTTAGCAAGGTTTTTCTATTAGATACTCATAGAGCATTTTGCACTTCTACTTGGCAAAGACCATCATGTAATCACAATTATAATTTGTTTTTTTCATCACAAAATATTTTTTATTGAGAGGAGAGGTGGACGTTGGTGAAGTTTAAAAGGAGTAGCTATGTAATATTACATGCATTTAAATGAATCTCTTGCAACCATTAAGTAGACAGCAGAAAGTCAAAGAGGAGAGAGGTGTTTTATGAGGCTCTTGTAGCAGTACAGATAAGAGGATGATGATGGCCACAGTGGCTGCATTGGAGATGGAAATGAACAGATTGTGTAGCTGTATTAAGGGCACAGAAAGCTAGATTTATTTCTGTCAGATCACATACAGAATGTAAATAAAGGGAAATATGTAACAACAACTCCAGATATTTTTAACTTGAGCGACTAGATGGAGTTCTACCAACAAAATTGGGAAAGATTGTGGATGTAAAATAAGAAGTTTCTAGAAAAGGATGTTACGTGGCATCTACAGTGGGAAACAGCAATGTATCTTTTAAAAATATGCAAATGTTGTATATATGGCTAAAATGTAGATTCCATTGTGCTATTCAGGAAATGTCACTAAACCTATCCTCTAACAACAGCAGCACAGCTAGCTTGTGATTCAACCTTTTTATACTTCTTTTTCATGTAAAAATGCACCATAAATATTGTAGAAACTTAAAATATTTGATCAGTAAGTAAAAAAAGCAGTTAAAGCAGGTAGTATGTTCTATTATGTATCTGTGTCAAAAATATTGCAAAGAGTAATCTGGGAATAATCATGGGAATATATTTTTAATGATAGAATTTATGATATCAGTATAGAAACACTACAGGCACACTCTTTCATCTATAATTTTTTAATTTTATTATACTTTAAGTTTTACGGTACATGTGCACAATGTGCAGGTTTGTTACATATGTATACATGTGCCATGTTGGTGTGCTGCACCCATTAACTCATCATTTAGCATTAGGTATATCTCCTGATGTTATCCCTCCCCACTCCCCCCACCCCACAACAGTCCCCGGAGTGTGATGTTCCCCTTCCTGTGTCCATGTGTTCTCATTGTTCAATTCCCACCTATGAGTGAGAATATGCAGTGTTTGGTTTTTTGTCTTTGTGATAGTTTTCTGAGAATGATGGTTTCCAGTTTCATCCATGTCCCTACAAAGGACATGAAATCATCATTTTTTATGGCTGCATAGTATTCCATGGTGCATATGTGCCACATTTTCTTAATCCAGTCTATCGTTGTTGGACATTTGGGTTGGTTCCAAGTCTTTGCTATTGTGAATAGTGCCGCAATAAACATATGTGTGCATGTGTCTTTATAGCAGCATGATTTATAATCCTTTGGGTATATACCCAGTAATGGGATGGCTGGGTCAAATGGTATTTCTAGTTCTAGATCCCTGAGGAAGTGCCACACTGACTTCCACAATGGTTGAACTAGTTTACAGTCCCACCAACAGTGTAAAAGTGTTCCTATTTCTCCACATCCTCTCCAGCACCTGTTGTTTCCTGACTTTTTAATGATGGCCATTCTAACTGGTGTGAGATGGTATCTCATTGTGGTTTTGATTTGCATTTCTCTGATGGCCAGTGATGATGAGCATTTTTTCATGTGTTTTTTGGCTGCATAAATGTCTTCTTCTGAGAAGTGTCTGTTCATATCCTTTGCCCACTTTTTGATGGGGTTGTTTGTTTTTTTCTTGTAAATTTGTTTGAGTTCATTGTAGATTCTGGATATTAGCCCTTTGTCAGACGAGTATGTTGCAAAAATTTTCTCCCATTTTGTAGGTTGCCTGTTCACTCTGATGGTAGTTTCTTTTGCTGTGCAGAAGCTCTTTAGTTTAATTAGATCCCATTTGTCAATTTTGGCTTTTGTTGCCATTGCTTTTGGTATTTTAGACATGAAGTCCTTGCCCATGCCTATGTCCTGAATGGCATTGCCTAGGTTTTCTTCTAGGGTTTTTATGGTTTTAGGACTAACATGTAAGTCTTTAACCCATCTTGAATTAATTTTTGTATAAGGTGTAAGGACAGGATCCAGTTTCAGATTTCTACATATGGCTAACCAGTTTTCCCAGCACCATTTATTAAATAGGGAATCCTTTCTCCATTGCTTGTTTTTGTCAGGTTTGTCAAAGATCAGATAGTTGTAGATATGCGGCATTATTTCCAAGGGCTCTGTTCTGTTCCATTGATCTATGTCTCTGTTTTGGTACTAGTACCATGCTGTTTTGGTTACTGTAGCCTTGTAGTATAGTTTGAAGTCAGGTAGCGTGATGCCTCCAGCTTTGTTCTTTTGTCTTAGGATTGACTTGGCGATGCGGGCTCTTTTTTGGTTCCATATGAACTTTAAAGTAGTTTTTTCCAATTCTGTGAAGAAAGTCATTGGTAGCTTGATGGGGATGGCATTGAATCTATAAATTACCTTGGGCAGTATGGCCATTTTCACGATATTGATTCTTCCTACCCACGAGCATGGAATGTTCTTCCATTTGTTTGTATCCTCTTTTATTTCATTGAGCAGTGGTTCGTAGTTCTCCTTAACGAGGTCTTTCACATCCCTTGTAAGTTGGATCCCTAGGTATTTTATTCTCTTTGAAGCAATTGTGATTGGGAGTTCACTCATGATTTGGGTCTCTGTTTGTCTGTTATTGGTGTATAAGAATGCTTGTGATTTTTGTACATTGATTTTGTATCCTGAGACTTTGTTGAAGTTGCTTATCAGCTTAAGGAGATTTTGGGCTGAGACAGTGGGGTTATCTAGATATACAATCATGTCATCTGCAAACAGGGACAATTTGACTTCCTTTTTTCCTAATTGAATACCCTTTATTTCCTTCTCCTGCCTGATTGCCCTGGCCAGAACTTCCAACACTATGTTGAATAAGAGTGGTGAGAGAGGGCATCCCTGTCTTGTGCCAGTTTTCAAAGGGAATGCTTCCAGTTTTTGCCCATTCAGTATGATATTGGCTGTGGGTTTGTCATAGATAGCTCTTATTATTTTGAGATACGTCCCATCAATACCTAATTTATTGAGAGTTTTTAGCATGAAGGGTTGTTGAATTTTGTCAAAGGCCTTTTCTGCATCTATTGAGATAATCATGTGGTTTTTGTCTTTGGTTCTGTTAATATGCTGGATTACATTTATTGATTTGCATATGTTGAACCAGCCTTGCATCCCAGGGATGAAGCCCGCTTGATCATAGTGGATAAGCTTTTTGATGTGCTGCTGGATTCTGTTTGCCAGTATTTTATTGAGGATTTTTACATCAATGTTCATCAAGGACATTGTCTAAAATTCTCTTTTTTGGTTGTGTCTCTGCCAGGCTTTGGTATCTACATGATGCTGGCCTCATAAAATGAGTTAGGGAGGATTCCCTCTTTTTCTATTGATTGGAATAGTTTCAGAAGGAATGGTACCAGTTCTTCCTTGTACCTCTGGCAGAATTCGACTGTGAATCCATCTGGTCCTGGACTTTTTTTGATTGGTAAGCTATTGATTATTGCCACAATTTCAGAACCTGTTATTGGTCTATTCAGAGATTCAACTTCTTCCTGGTTTAGTCTTGGGAGGGTGTATGTGTCCAGGAATTTATGCATTTCTTCTAGATATTCTAGTTTATTTGCGTAGAGGTGTTTGTAGTATTCTCTGATGGTAGTTTGTATTTCTGTGGGATCAGTGGTGATATCCCCTTTATCATTTTTTATTGCGTCTATTTGATTCTTCTCTATTTTCTTCTTTATTAGTCTTGCTAGCAGTCTATCAATTTTGTTGATCTTTTCAAAAAACCAGCTCCTGGATTCATTAATTTTTTGAAGGGTTTTTTGTGTCTCTATTTCCTTCAGTTCTGCTCTGATTTTAGTTATTTCTTGCCTTCTGCTAGCTTTTGAATGTGTTTGCTCTTGCTTTTCTAGTTCTTTTAATTGTGATGTTAAGGTGTCAATTTTGGATCTTTCCTGCTTTCTCTTGTGGGCATTTAGTGCTATAAATTTCCCTCTACACACTGCTTTGAATGTGTCCCAGAGATTCTGGTATGTTGTGTCTTTGTTCTCATTGGTTTCAAAGAACACCTTTATTTCTGCCTTCATTTCGTTATGTACCCAGTAGTCATTCAGGAGCAGGTTGTTCAGTTTCCGTGTAGTTGAGCGGTTTTGAGTGAGTTTCTTAATCCTGTGTTCTAGTTTGATTGCACTATGGTCTGAGAGACAGTTTGTTATAATTTCTGTTCTTTTACATTTGCTGAGCAGTGCTTTACTTCCAACTATGTGGTCAATTTTGGAAAAGGTGTGGTGTGGTGCTGAAAAAAACTGTATATTCTGTTTATTTGGGGTGGAGAATTCTGTAGATGTCTATTAGGTCCCCTTGGTGCAGAGCTGAGTTCAATTCCTTGGTATCCTTGTTAACTTTCTGTCTCGTTGATCTGTCTAATGTTGACAGTGTGGTGTTAAAATCTCCCATTATTATTGTGTGGGAGTCTAAGTGTCTTTTTAGGTCACTCAGGACTTGCTTTATGAATCTGGGTGCTCCTGTATTGGGTGCATATATATTTAGGATAGTTAGCTCTTCTTGTTGAATTGATCCCTTTACCATTTTGTAATGGCCTTCTTTGTCTCTTTTGATCTTTGCTGGTTTAAAGTCTGTTTTATCAGAGACTAGGATTGCAACCCCTGCCTTTTTTTGTTTTCCATTTGCTTGGTAGATCTTCCTCCATCCCTTTATTTTGAGTCTATGTGTGTCTCCGCACGTGAGATGGGTTTCCTGAATACAGCATACTGATGGGTCTTGACTCTTTATCCAATTTGCCAGTCTGTGTCTTTTAATTGGAGCATTTAGCCCATTTACTTTTAAAGTTAATATTGTTATGTGTGAATTTGGTCCTGTCATTATGATGTTAGCTGGTTGTTTTGCTCATTAGTTGATGCAGTTTCTTCCTAGCTTTGATGGTCTTTACATTTTGGCATGTTTTTGCAGTGGCTGTTACCGGTTGTTCCTTTCCATGTTTAGTGCTTCCTCTAGGAGCTCTTTTAGGGCAGGCCTGGTGGTGACAAAATCTCTCAGCATTTGCTTGTCTGGAAAGTATTTTATTTCTCCTTCACTTATGAAGCTTAGTTTGGCTGGATTTGAACTTCTGGGTTGAAAATTCTTTTCTTTAAGAATGTTGAATATTGGCCCCCATTCTCTTCTGGCATGTAGAGTTCCTGCAGAGAGATCAGCTGTTAGTCTGATGGGCTTCCCTTTGTGGGTAACCTGACCTTTCTCTCTGGCTGCTTCTTACATCTATAATTATGATAATCAGGAAACCTCTGAAGTAAGAGTAGTGAAATAACATCTTTATGACCTGCCAGGCACACTGCACATGGTTTTTTGTTTTATTTTTGTTACTTTGCTTTGGATTTCTTTTTAGATCATCTCTTTATCTTTTCAGTCTCCCATATAGTACATACTTTTATTTTTTTTTCGATTTCCTCATTGGGGAACTGTGAAACAGGGAAATTAAGTCAATATCCATTTCACAAAACTACAAAGTGATAAAGCTGTAATTTCTATACAAATTTGAATCTGAGATCTTGGACAATGGGAAATAGTACTCTTGCTTAGAGACTGGCAGAGCATAATGGAAACTTTGCAGCTCCAGTTTTTGGTAAGTTCAGTTGTAATCATAGCTCATTCACTTGTGTTTAGAAACAACTCTCTTTAGCTTAAATATCTCCAATCTCTCTCAGAACACCTAAATTATGGTCAGTAACAATCCCGTTTTCTGAGTAAAGCTTTCCTATTCTAACTTTCAGTATTTTTCCTCTCTGGCCCCCTATAACACTTTCCTTGAAAAATAAACCATTTAGCTCTAAATTATTGGATGTTCTGTAAGGCATATAACCAGTTTTAGATTAATTCTTTCACACACGGGCACTAACTTGGAGCTTAATTAAATGATTATTTTTGACTAATTCTAGAGTTAGCTAAAATTAAGGAAAATAATCATTTAAAATGTCAAATAACTATAGAATTTTCTCAGTGCAAGGTCTATCTCTGCCTACCACTTAGTCCAAATATAAGTCATGTCATAATTTTAATAAAAAAGAATTATAAGGGTGGAAGACCTGGGCTTACTGTTCCATAATAGGAAGCAATCACATGCAACTTCTATGAGATTACTTTATGAATCCTTTTAAAATGTGAGTTTACAATTATGCCTAACCCAGAAAATTATAGGATACCAGAAATCTCAATATATTTTAATGTTCTATGGAATTTAGTTTTTCAGATGAAATTGCTCACTGCAATTTTAATCTTTCCAAATTAAGCAGCTGGAATGAGTAATCTTTGTCAGGAAGAAAATCTGGAATGATTATTTAGGAATGAAACTGAGTATTAAGACTAAATGTATTATTCTACTGCCAGACTCATGTATGAGAACTTGGACCTAACTCTAAAAATAGGAAAATAAAGCTTAAAAAAAATACTCTAGGTTCTTAGTCATTATCTTCTACTTACATAGTCTCCTATAGATAAATTATGAGCTCTGTATATGGAGAAGGGCTGAAATGTCACACAAAAGTGAATTTTCTATTTCATCAAAGTATTTCTCAAGCATCAAAAAATTCTAACATTTTAATAATTGTTTTATGGAAGGCATCATATATTTATCTGTGTATAAGATGAAATGAGCATAATTAAATATACCCTTTTAAGTTTCAGGTCAAGGAAAATGATACAAGTTTATGTACAGATTGCAGTTGGTCAGTGTGACTTGACCATTAATCAAACATAAAATTCATGGCGAGTAATTCCTGGGAGCTTCTTTGAACAGGGCACTCTTTTCTTTGGTTTGATGTTCAAAATAGAAAAAAAAATGCAAGTTTTAATAGGGGCTCATTATCTAAAAATCAACTTTGGAACATTTCAGTTATCCAGTTTCCTAACTCACAGTGAAATTCTGAGATAAGAACGTGGAAGAGAAATATTTGATGTTCTGGTGAGTAAAGAAGTTGGAAAGAACTTGTCTTCCTGAGGTTGGATGTGCATGGACTCGGTTTGAAAGATGAGACTACAGAGCCAAAGGGCTCCTGGAGGTTGCTGTAAGCATAAGGGGTTGGATTCTTGATAGACGAGATGTAGAAAGGCAAGACACGCAACCTTTCTTTACAGTTACCCAGAGGGTTGGTCCTGTGCTTTGACCCTTGCACCTTGAAGTTCAGCCTCTCACTTTGTTTGCTGTTGTGTCAGAGCTCCAGAAATCAATATTTAAGCTGTGGTCTTGCCTAAGCCACAAAGCAGCAACTCTGATTCACAGCTGCAACTTACAGATGCCTGTACCATATGCTACCATTCAGAATATCTTTCAGTTATAAGCAGGGATGCCATTTCTCAAGGAAGAGAGGGGCTAAATTGTTAGATAAATTGATTGGAATTAATATTAGCCTAAGTCAGAACTTAATCTACTTTTGACATTCTCATTTTTGGTTCTTTTCAAAATCCAATTAACTCACACAGATGATTAGCATTTGCTAGTTTCTGATTTTAGAGCCTGCAAATTTCTCTCACCATTGCCTTCTCTTTCATTTTCATGACTATAATCCAAATATTACAAAGAGATTTGACAAAGCATTAGAACATTAACCAGTTTAGAGTCTAAAAATTGCATGTACAACTATCATTAATTATATTTTCAGAAGCTAAAACAGCCTTCTTAAAACAGGCAAGCAGAAAAACCATATACGCAAAAGGAGGTGCCAAACCTGACAACATAAAGTATGTAGAAACAGCATGTTTACTTCATCTGTATACTTCCTTCTTTATTGGCTGATGATGTGCAAATAAACAACCAACACTGCCATATAATTATGCTTCTTTCTGGAGAGAACCAAGAAAGTTGGCTTTTCTATGTATTAGGAAATTGACCTTATTTTTATAAAATTTTATAAAGCCTTGAAAATACTTCGTGATCTTTTTATCTCACACTTCCAAACCAGTGCCAGACCCATGGCATACTAATAAATGACAACGTTCATTAGTTAGTTAGTTTCCATAAGGCTACTATGGGAGCGTGAGATTCTTAAAATTTCACAGAGAAGGGTTTGCTGTTCAAAGTTAAATCAATAGCCTTAAATTTATTTTTCTACTAGGATGTCCTGTTGGAGACTCTGAACAAACTTCCAAGCTGAAACAACTGGACAAGTGAGAAAGTCCAAAATTTAGTGAATTTAATAGCTCTCAGAGGTTAAGTAAAAGACAAAGTAAGCCCTCAGACTATGAGTTTCTTAAGAAACCTTGAATTCATGCTTTTTCAAATGGATGAGGCATGGAAACTGGGAGATAAATCCCCAAATTTGCTATGGTGAAAATACTAAGGAACACTCCAGAAAAACAAACAACAACAACAACAGCAACAAAAAACCAACCAAGAAACTAAAGATTGCATCACTTTTCTAAGCAAGCATATTTCTCTTGATCCTTGCATTCAGCAGAAGGGGAAAATAATCTCTGGTGAGAATCCTTACAGATAAGCCTATCTTGATGTGGCTTTCAATCCAAATTCATGCTACTTTGTTGCCTAAGAAACCTTGGTTCTTTCAGGATTTTGCCCTGACAAAAAGTACAATTCATGTAGAAAAATAGTATAAACTATACATAGTGTCACACAGCTATAAGAGATGTTTTTACCCTGTTATGCAATTTGTCCATTCTATTCTTTATCAGCTCACATGGCTCCTGGACATAGGATGACTGGCCATTTGGAATGTCACAAAGGACTCCAGCTGAGTGAAAGGCATTGTCTCTTCTGGGCATTTGTATTTAGAATACAAACATTCTATTTGGTCTCTACAGATGTTGAAACTGGAAGATCATACAAAACCAAAAACAAAGATATCAGATAGCAATTCAACTGTATGTACAGAAATGCATAAAGAAAAAATGCATATGTAAGGAAAAATAAAGCCAAGAAAAATCAGAATTAAATTTTTATTTTTTACACTTAGTGCCTCTTGAGAACCCTATATTCTTTAAGCAAACTCCCCATTTACTAGTTAAAGCAAATTTCTAAACCTTGAAACTAAATTACCCCAACTGTAATAGGACTTTAATGTTAGTAAGGTCAGGTTTCTTACTTAACAAACAAATGGAGAAACTGTAACCCAAGCAGGGGCAAAGGAATCTTCTAGAGGAACAGAATGACTCAGCCATAACTGGGTTTCAGATCACCGGCTCCCAAAATATTCTATCTCCATTATCTGATATTGTCTCTTCATTTTAATTATTTAAGAAATAGAGAAAAGGTCATAAATTCATTCTTACTCCACCATTGATAAAGGTATTGAGGCCGGGCGCGGTGGCTCACGCCTGTAATCCCAGCACTTTGAGGGCCGAGGCAGGTGGATCACGAGGTCAGAGTATGGAGACCATCCTGGATAACAAGGTGAAACCCCGTCTCTACTAAAAATACAAAAAAATTTGCCAGGTGTGGTGGCAGGCACCTGTAGTCCCAGCTACTCTGGAGGCTGAGGCAGGAGAATGGCATGAACCAAGGAGGCGGAGCTTGCAGTGAGCCGAGATCTTGCCACTGCACTCCAGCCTGGGCAAGAGAGTGAGACTGTCTCAAAAACAAAAACAAAACAACAACAACAAAAAAGATATTGAGAGTGTCTCAAAAAAAAAAAAAAAGACATTGAGAGTTCACTTTTTAGTGAATATTAAATAAGCTAAACACTTGTTTGTATGATCAGTAAAGACTGCTTGAGGAATGCATTATTTCAGAGCAGATATGTGAAGAAAGCAAGAGGCAGAATACTGAAAACTTAGAATACAGAAACTAATAAAGAGTTATGTTCCTAGTTGATGAATAACTCATCTGTAGTTATTTGGATGTACTTCATTGAACCTATACTCACTCATTTCACCCATCTTCACAGTAGATAATATGAATAGAAGGTTGCAACAGCAAACGAGAAAATAAGAGTATCAGCTGCAGTCCATTTGATTTCCGTGTCAGGGTGGAGACAGATAATTGTTGACCTTAGCAGACCCAGTGCCATACAATGTAATGATCAGTCCTTCATACAAAGTAGTACCTACTTCAGGCTACTCAACTGTATGCACTTATGTAGTTTATCCACGTAGTATCCTTAAATGAATTGATTATTACATAATATATTTCTGTTCTGAATTGACCAACTGTTTACTGCAGCAATCAAGTTAATTATTTTGATCTATACAGATGCAGTATAGTGAATTATACACATGTTCCTGTCATGAGTTTGCTTTCTTTGGTATATTTCTGGAACTCAGATCTTACTGAGAGAGAACAAAGAAAGCAAGGAACTACAAGACTTCAATGACAAATGAAATTACAAGATTCTTATGATTATTACAGCTACCATTAATAATATAAAGAAGTATTCTCAAGAAGACTCGGATGATGTATTTATTAAATCAGTCTGCAAGCATTAAGCCTTACTTTTGTGTATTTTTTGCTTTTATTCCCTGTGCTTTTGTGGTCTGACTCAAAAAATATTTGGCAATGTTCTATAGATTTTCCCCTGTATTTTCTTTTAGTAGTTTCATATTTTAAGTTCTTATATTTAAGTATGTAACCAATTTTGAATAATTTTCATATATAATGAAAGATAGAAATCTAGTTTCCTTCTTCTTCATATGGATATCCAGTTTTCCCAGCAACATTTATTAAAGAGAATTATCTTTTCCCCAATGTATATTCTTGGCACCTTTATCAAAAATAAGTTGGCTGTAAATGAATGGATTTATTTTTGGGTTCTCCATTCTGTTTAATGCCAGTATCATGGTTTTTACAGCTTTGTAGTACAATGTGAAGCCAGGTAATGAGATACCTCCAGCTTTGTTCTTTCTACTCAGGATTGATTTCTATCTGTTCTTTTTTTTTTTTTTTTTTTAGTTAAATACAAATTGTAGAAATTTTTTCTATTTCTGTGCAGAATGTCATTGTTATTTTTATATAGAAATTGCAATGAATCTGTTGACTGCTTTGAGTAATATGGACATTTTAATAATATTAATTTTTTCCAATCCATGCGCATGAGATATAATTCCATTCATTTGTGTCCTGTTCAGTTTCTTTCATTGAGATTGTTTTATTATAGAGATCTTTCACTCCTTTGGTTGAAGCTATTACAGGTATTTTATTCTTATTTTTGTAGCTATTGTAAATGTAATTGGTTTCTGAATTTCTTTTTCAAACTGATCACTGTTAGCATATTGGAAAAATTAATATTATTTTTGTAAAATAAAAAACCAGAAAACTATGTTTTCTGCATGTTCTCACATATAATACTTAGAAAAATACTATTGATTTTTGTATGTTGATTTTTTATTCTTCAAATTTACTATTTATTTTTCACCAGTTAGAGGTTGGCTTTCCTTTTTTTTTTTTTTTTTTGGTGTTGATAGGTTTTTCTAAATATAAGATGATGTCATCTGCCACAAAAGATGATTTGACAGTTTTCTTTCTAATTTGGATGACTTTTATATCTTTATTTTGCCTAAGTGCTCTGGCTGGGACTTCCAGAACTGCATTGAATAAAAGTGGTGAAAGTGGGCATCCTTGTCATGTTATTAGTGAAAATAAGACTTTCAGTTTTTCCCCATTCAATATGATATTGCCCGTGGTTTTGTCATATGTGGCTTTTATTATTTTTAGATATGATACTTTTTTTTTTTTGAGATGGAGTTTCGCTCTTGTTGCCCAGGCTGGAGTGCAATGGTGTGATCTCGGCTCACCACAATTTCCGCCTCCTGGGTTCAAGCAATTCTCCTGCCTCAGCCTCCTGAGTAGCTGGGATTATAGGCATGGGCCACCATGCCCGGCCAATTTCGTATTTTTAGTAGAGACGGGGTTCCTCCATGTTAGTCAGGCTGGTCTCGAACTCCCAACCTCAGGTTATCTACCCACCTCAGCCCCCAAAGTGCTGAGATTACAGGCGTGAGCCACCGCAACTGGCCTTGAGATATGATACGTCTATACTTACTTTATTAAGAGTTGTTATCATGTGAAAGAGCGAATTTTATCAAATGCTTTTTCAGCATCTATTGAGATGACATATGGTATTTGTCTTTGATTCTGTTCATGTGATGCCTCACGTTTATTGATTTGCATATGTTGAACCATCTTTACATCCCTGAAATGAATCCCAGTTGATAATGGTGAATGATCTCTTTTACTCCAACTTTTATTTTAGGTTCAGGGTGATACGTGCGCAAGTTTGTTACCTGGGTAAATTGCATGTTTCTAGGGTTTGGTGTATGATTTATTTTGTCACCCAGGTAGTGAGCATAGAACCTGTAATTTTTTTTCTCACCTTCCTCCCAAACTCCACCCTCAAGTAAACTCTGGTGTCTATTTTTCCCTTCTTTGTGTCCACATGTACTCAAAGTTTAACTCCCACTTGTATGTGAGAACATGCAGAAAACATAGTTTTCTGTTCTTGCATTAATTCCTTTAGGATAATGGCCTCCAGCTGCACCTATGCTGCTGCAAAGGACATAATTTCATTCTTTGTTATAGCTGCTTAGTATGTATCAACATTTTCTTTATTCTGTCTGCCACTTATGGGCATCTAGGTTGATTCCATGTCTTTACTATTGTGAATAGTGCTGCAATGAGCATACTCATGCATGTATGTTTATGATAGAACAATTCATATTCCTTTGGGTATATACCCAACAATGGGACTGCTAGGTCAAATGGGAGTTTTGTTTTAAGTTCTTTGAGAAATCTCTAAGTATCTTTGCACAGTGGCTGAATTAATTTACATTCACACTAACAACATATGTGTGTTCCCCTTTCTCCACAACTTTGTCAGCATGTTATTTTTTGAATTTTTAGTAATAGCCATTCTGACTAGTGTGAGATGGCATCTCATGATGGTTTTGATTTGCATTTCTCTAATGATTAGTGATGTTAAGCATTTTTTATATGCTTTTTAGCTGCATGTATGTCTTCTGTTGACAAGTGTCTGTTCATGTCCTTTGCCCATCTTTAAATCAGGTAGTTTGGTTTTTGGCTGTTGATATGTTTAAGTTCCTTATAGATTCTGTATATTACACCTTTGTTGTATGCATTGCTTGTGAATATTTTCTTCCACTCTGTTGGTTGTCTGTTTACTCCACTAATAGTTTCTCTTGTTATGCAAACTAAAGCTCTTTAGTTTAATTAGGTCCCACTTGTCAATTTTCATGTTGGTTGCAATTGCTTTTGGAGTCTTTATCATGAACTATTTGCCAAGGCCTATGTCCAGAATGATATTTCCTATTTTTTTTTAGGCTTTTTACAGTTTTAGGTTTTACATTTAGTTTTTTATCCATCTTGAGTTGAATTTTGTATATGGTGAAAGGAAGGGGCCCTGGTTCAATCTTCTGCATATGGCTAGCCAGTTATCTTAGCACCATTTATTGAACAGGATTTCTTTTCCCCATTGCTTGCTATTGTCTACTTTGTCCAAGATCAGATGGTGGTAGGTATGTGGCTTTATTTATGTGTTCTGTAACCTGTTCCATTGGTATATTTGTCTGCTTTTGTACCAGTTCTATGCTCTTTTTTGTTTCTGCGTCCTTGTAGTATAGTTTGAAGTCAGTGTGCTGTCTCCAGCTTTTTTTTTTTTTTTTTTGTGAGAATTTAGCACTGAACCTATCAGGTCCTGGGCTTTTCTTTGATTGGGTGCCTTTTATTACTGCTTTGTTCTTCTTATTAATCTGTTTGGATTTTCCATTTTTCATGATTCAATCCTAATAGGTTGTACGTGTCCAGGAATGTATCTATTTCTTCTAGGTTTTCCAGTTTGTTGGCATATAGTTGTTCATAATAGTCTCTAGTGATTCTTTGTATTTCTGTGTTATCAGTTGTAGTATTTTTATACGTATCTGAATTTATTTATTTGCATCTTTTTCTTTTTTTTATTCTAGCTAAAGGTGTGTTTGTTTTATCTTTTCAAAAAACTCTTTGTTTTATTAATCTTTTGTATTGTTCTTTTATCTTAATTTAACTTATTTCTGTTCTGATCTTCAGACTTCTTTCCCTTCTATTAATTTTGGGTTTGGTTCATTGTTGCTTTTGTATTTCCTTAACGTGTACTGCTAGATTGTTTGCTCTAAGTCTTTTTTTTTTTATTGATGTAAACATTTATTACTATATAGTACTACTTTTGCTCTATCCCTTAGTGGTATATTATAATTCCATTTTCATTTCACAAATTTTTAAAATTATTTTCTTAATTTCTTCATTGATTCATTGTTCATTCTGGTGCATGTTGTTTAATTTATATGTATTTGTACAGTGTCCAAAGGTTCTCTTGTTATTGATTTCTAGTTTTATTCTACTGTGATCAGAAACTTGACATGTTATTGACTTTTTTAATTTGTTGAGACTAGTTTTTTGACTTAACATATTATCTATCCTGGCTAATATTTTATGTGTTGATGAAAAGAATGTATATTCCACTTCAATAAGATGTAATGTTTTATAAATGTCTGTTAAGGTCCATTTGGTCTATAGTGTTATTTAACTCTCATGTTTTATTGTTGATTTTCTGCCTGCATGATCTGTCCATTGCTAAAAGTGGCATGTTGAAGTCCTCTACTATTGTGTTGTGTTGTAGTCATTTTCTTCCTTTAGATCTACTGATACTGCTTAACATTTTTGGGTTATCCAGTGTTGGGTTGATATATATTGACTATTTTTTTTTGAGACAGTCTCGCTGTCGCCCAGGCTGTAGTGCAATGGCATGATCTCTGCTCACTGCAAGCTCCGACCCCCGGGGTTCACGCCGTTCTCCTGCCTCAGCCTCCCAAGTAGCTGGGACTACAGGTGCCTGACACGTCGCCCAGCTAATTTTTTGTATTTTCAGTAGAGATTGAGTTTCACTGTGTTAGCCAGGATGGTCTCGATCTCCTGACCTCGTGATCTGCCTGCCTCGGCCTCCCAAAGTGCTGGGATTACAGGCGTGAGCCACCGTGCCCAGCCTATATTGACTATTGTTATATCCTCTTGCTGAATTGCCACATTTATCATTACATAAAAACCTTCTTCATCTCTTTTTAGTTTTTTACTGAAAATCTTTGTTATCTGATATAGCTACTTCTGCTTTTTTTGGTTCCATTTGCATAGAATATCTTTTTCCATCCCCCACATTCAGTCTATATATTTCTTCATAGGTGAAGCAAACTTCTTGTAGACAGCATTACATTGGGTCTGATTTTTATCATTTCAACCATTCTATGTCTTTTAATTGGATAATCTAGTCAATTTACAATTGATATTATTGATAGGTAAGGACTTACTACTGCTATTTTGTTTCTTGTTTTCTGGTTGTGTTGTAGCTCTTCTCTTACTTTTTTCATTTCTTACTGTCTTCCTTTATGATTAAGTTATTTCCTCTGCTACTGTGTTGCTATTTATTTTTAGTGTATCTATTATAGGTTTTTGCTTTGTGGTTTTCAGGAGGCTTACAAAAAATATCCTATTGTTATAAAAATTTGTTTAAAACTGATACCAACTTAACTTCGATTAAAAAAAAGAAGAAAAGACCAGGTGCAGTGGCTCACGCCTGTAATCCCAGCACTTTGGGAGGCTGAGGTGGGTGGATCACAAGGTCAGGAGAGCGAGACCATCCTGGCTAACACGATGAAACCCTGTCTCTACTAAAAATACAAAAATTAACCGGGCATGGTGGCGCGTGCCTACATGTAGTCCCAGCTACTCGGGAGGCTGAGGCAGGAGAATCACTTGAACCCGGGAGGTAGAGGTTGCAGTGAGCTGAGATTGCACCACTGCACTCCAGCCTGGCGACAGAGCAAGACTCCTTCTCAAAAAATAAAATAAAATAAAATAAACAGAAGAAAAAAAGGAAACAAAAAAGCCAGGTATATACTAACTTTATTCTCTGCAAATATTTTGAATTTTCACAATTTACATTTTATATTACCTATTTTATAACAAATTGTTGAAAAATTATTATTTTAAGAGATTTTTATATAAGTTTTCTTACTAAATATATAAGAGGTTTACACACTATGATCACAATATTAGTATAGCCATCATATTAGCATCTTTTTCTTTTAGTTTTCAGAGCTCCCTTTAGAATTTCTTGTAGAATATGTATAGTAGCAATAAATTTCCTCAGCATTTGCTTGTCTAGAAAAGACTTTAGTTCTTCATTTCTGAGGGATAGCTGTACTGGATACAGCATTCTTCATTAACAAGTTTTTCTTGCAAAATTAAGGTCTGGTTCTTCTTTTATCGATTTCAGTTTAAATGTCAAAGAAAACTATTCTAATCACACCGTTAGAAACAAACAAACAATATAGTACCCATCTGCAATTTTTTCCACTATGATTTCTTTTCTAAATATAGCAAAAAATGTCATGTTTGTTGAGCTATTTCCTTATTTATCTGATCTCTTATGTTTGTTGAGTTATTTGCTTATTTATCTGATCTCGTTGTAGGTTGCAAGTTCTTTGAGAGCACACACACACACACATATACTTTCTTATTCAGTGTTTTATTTTTAGATTTTAAAGTAGTGCTTGGCACTTATTAAGCCATCATAAAAATATACTATTCACTGTATAAATAAATAAATTAGTGAATTCATATTTACTTATGTTTTTATTAGTGTAAAAATTAAGCAAATTTTGTGAAGGAACCTAATTACTTGACCAACATTAATGTAATGCTAAAATAATTCAAGATGGCAATATACTTCTCTAATTGGCAGACTGATAAAAAGGTAAAAAGTGAATGAAAAGGCTCATTTCTGAGTGGCTTGAGGTAATCTAGTCTTTTTTTTAGCTTATAAATTGCATGATTATTAGAATTATGCCTACCCATATAATAGACTTTCTTTGCACAGTGATATTTTGAGATATACTTAATTCAGGATTATAAATCACATAGGGAGATGATTTATGCAAATTTAGAATTCATTAGCATTTACTAAATTATTTTTCCTACAATTCAAGCAAAGGGAACAAGTCAAATGGATTGAGTTGGAAAAGAAAAGCAATTGATGATAATTCTCTTACAATGTTTATAAAAAACCAGAAATGGATGAGTTGCAGGCTGCAGAAATCTTGTTACCTTTATTGTAATTCAAATGAATACAGAAGACCCTCATTTACAATAAATAGTTGACTTTATATATCAGCTTATAGGCGTCTTACTGATGACACTGGGCAAAATACTTTTTCTCAACATAAAAATAACTTCCATTACCTAGTATAAAAGTTCTACTACTAGTTAATTATTCTTGTTATTGGAAAAGTCAAGTAATTTGTTGGTGGAAATGAGAAGCAAATAGTATAGTAAAAAGTAAAACCAGCTTCAAATCCTGATTTGGCCACCTAGTGGCTTTACAAGCTTATCTAATTTATCTAGCCTCTTGGAGGCTTAGTTTTCTCATATACAGTATGTAATAAATAATTCTAGCAAAACGTGTTGTATTAAATGCAAGCTAATGCATGTAATAGCCTGATAAATAATAGCTGCAGTTGTTTTTTTGAATTTATGGGTTCTACATCTGTGGATTCAACCAACTGCAGATCAAAAAATATTCAGGAAAAAAATGGAGGGTTGTGTTTATACTGAACATGTGCAGACTTTTTTTCTTGTAATTATCCCCCAAACAATACAGTATAACAACTATTTACATAACATTTACATTGTATTAAGCGTTAAAAATAATCTAGAGATGATTTAAAGTATACACAAGGATATGCATAGGTTATTTTTAAATGCGATTAATACACCATTTTATATAAGACACTTGAGCACCTATGGATTTTAGTATCCAGAGGGGATTCTGGAACCAATCACTTATGCATATGAGGGACAACTGTACTGAATAAATATTATTTTCCTGCTATGTCCAAATTAATCTACCTTTTGACAGCAAACTAAGCCTTCAAATGTCCTCTTTCACATGTATTTTACCTTCCTTACTAGCACTGAAATGTTTGTTCTAAAATGCATTTTTAATCAATTAATTATCTTGGCCAAATATTATCTATGTTATTCCCAATGCACATAGGATCAGCTGACAGTCTTTACTATAACATTTGAATATTTCATGTAATAAACCTACCATTTATTTTTAGCCACAGAAACCATTGTCAGGCTTAAAGATTTCTGTTTTCCTTTTCCAAATCTGACCATCATTGGCACATCTCTTATTTTTGTAGCCACCCATTAAATTTTTCATCTTTTCCCATCAGTGTTTAATAATAAATCAGACAACAAAATTCTAAAGTTGGGGCCAGGCACAGTGGCTCATACCTATAATCCCAGCACTCTGGGAAACCAAGGCAGGCAGATTGCTTGAGTCCAGGAGTTTGAGACCAGCCTGGGCAACATGCTGAAACCCCATCTCTAATAAAAATACAAAAAAAAAAATTAGCTGGGCATGCGGGCATGAATCTGTGGTCCCAGGTACTCAGAAGGCAGAGGTAGGAGAATCACCTGAGCCTGGGGAGGTTGAGGCTTCCCTGAGCCAAGATAACACCACTGCACTTGAGCCTGGGCAACCAGAGTGGGACCCTGTCTCAAAAGAAAAAAAAAAGTTCTAAATTTGGTTTTCACAATTTTTTGGCCTAGAGACCGGAGGCCATTCAAAGCCACTATTTAATGCTACATCCTTCTCCTTGTAATACCTCTGTGGGATAAATGAGGTTTTTTTTTTCTATTATTGTTATTTGCCTCTTTTACACATTTACAGATGCATTCTAAGTGGTGGGTTTGTTTTCAGTTTCTATTTCCTGGTCTATAACTTTTTAAAATCTTTTTTTTTTTCAATTGTGGCAGGGAAAAATGTGAAAAATGAAGTCGGAGTTGACAAATCTAAAATTAGGTATAACATCTGCAATTTGTAGTTTATTGAGACTTGAGTTTGTTAGCATTTTTATATCCATTTTATAATTTCCAACTAAAACTATTCTAACAAATCAACTGGCATGCATAAGCACTTGGTATAGATCCTTACTCTCCATTTACATATTGAAGATTACATTTATTATAGCTGTGTAATGATTCTTATATTTTTATGATATGCCTATATCAGATCATCAGATTCTTACATTTTCTGATATGCCTACATCAGGTCATCTCTTTTCGTCTTTTATAAACACTAACTTGACATGATAATTTTCATCTTAAATTACAATCATTACTTTTCATGGGACTTTTTTTTCCATTAAATCAGCAGTTTTCAGGTGGGCTATGATTTGCTGGAAGTGTCCTCCTCTACCCACATATGTACCATATAATTGTATTAGATTTCCATGGTATTTTGTCAAAATTAGAGTATGTTATACTAATAATGTTAATATAAATAATATTACATTATAGAGCAGTGGGATGCACAATTCATTGTAGTGTAGCTTCCTTAGCTCAAGATGTTTCAAACTGAAGGGTGGTGTCAGGGGAGACTAGAGGGTTTCAGTAGACTTGAAATACTAAATTGCTGCTATGCAGCAAGTCTTGACTATTGTCACTATTTATGAAGAGTTTATAAAATAGATGTTTTTAAATCTTCAATCTGAGGACATGTTTATAAGTGTAAAGCTCTTCTGGTTCTTTGGGCAGTGTCAGTGAGGTCATAATCATGAGTATCTTCTCTGCTTTTCACCTTTTAAGGCACTGAAAAACAGCTTCCTTAAGGCCAGCATTAAGACTTAGGTAATTACTTTCTCTCATTTTTTTCTTTATTAATTAAAAACAAATTTATTCCTTATTCTTTATGGTATGCTAGAAATAAAATAGTGCTTTTCAATTTCTTGATCATAAGCCATAATAAAAGTTTTTTACTCTATAATGTAAAAAAAAGCTCCCCCACACACATACAAATAATAATGTAATAAAATTATATTTAATTTTACAATATGTCATCATCTCTTTTATTAATTTATAAATTGATTTTATTATTTAAATGATAATTGTGATACACTAAGCTGTTTTGTAACCTACTAATCGGTGGCAGCAAGTACTCTGAAAAATACTGAAGTAAAGCAGACTAAGATAAGAAGGACCAGTTTTGCTGGTCAGTTACAATCTTCTAGTGTCATAAGTTGACCATTTACTGTAGATGTGATTCATGTTTTTTATGTCATGATGCCAAAGAGGTGGAAAAAAAGAGAGAGAGAGAGAGAGAGACCAGATGGGGATAAGGAAGCTCACAGCTGAGATTTAGAAGAGACCACTCTTCTTTGGCCAAGCAAGTACTTACCATGTGGTAGGGATGAGTGAGTTAGATGATATTGAAAAGATTTCTGGGCTTTCAAGTTCTAGGAAGAGTTTTAGAATAATAATGCTCTACTGTCCTGCAAAAGAAATGGAACGAATCCTTGGAAAGCTATTTATTACCTAACTTCTACTTTCAACACCTTGGAAATAGGAACTATTTATTGCCAAGTGTTCCTGTAACATTCGTATCTACTAACTCATTTAATTCTCGTATCGTAAAATACAGGTATAATTATTATCTCTAGTTTAAAGATCAGGAAACTGATGCACAAGCAAGTAGGCTGCCTAACTTGCAGAGTGTCAGGAACCTTTACACTAGGGAATATATCTCAAAGTATCTTCTATGTAAAATTGTATTGATAATAATACATTGATTGTTCACCAATAGTAGGCTATACCCTTCTAGGTTGCTACTTCCTGTGTGGAACTCAGTGTGTTCATGAGTAAAAGTTGCATCCATTTCTTGTGGTAGTTAATTCTTCAAGCATTCTAGGGCAGGTCCTTTGCACGTATGTTTGGAATAGTAATGATTAATCAAAAGAAGTACTCAAGAAAATATTACTGAGAAAATAATATTCTGGCACTGATGCTGGTGGGAAAATGAGAAGCATATGAAACTTGTCTTCGAAAAATAAACATAATGTCCTGACATTATCAGTAAGAACACCTATTCAATTAACAAAGATAAAACTGAAAGAAAATTATGTCTCATATGGAAATCTTACAAATAAAAAAATTATATACGTACATAAAATATAAAATTATTTTTAAATTAGTTTCTCCCTAGCTATTGATCAAAGTGTTTTTTCAGGTTCTACAGTCATTCAAGAATATGTCAGTTTAGCTTTCAGGGTGATGAGTAAAATATCAAAACCTCTCATGTTCTTTGTGATTTAGTCTCTTAAGAGAGTTCTTTCTTCTGGTTTGACAAGGCACTGACCACTTGCCATGTAATAATACAGCTGCTAACAGTGGTAGAGACCAAGACACATACCGTTGTCAGTATTGCCTCTGGTACAGGAACTTCTGCCATTAGACCTGTGTCACCTATAAATGCACATAAGACAATAACAATGTACCCAAAGAGACTTAAAGCCAGCTATAAAGAAAAAAAATGTATACTCAGATTATGTGGCTCCCAGAAACATAAAATTTCTGTAGGAGAGAGATAACAATCTGAATAAAGTGATGATGATAATGGTAATGGTAATGGTGGTGTTGCTGTTGTAATAATAATAATAAGATGCCATCTTTCCAGATGATTATAATTTTTTAAAAGATCAATAAAATATTATTGATTTTTTTTCTGGTATATTTAACAGAATAATGATGAATTACTGAGCCCATGTTCAGGAAAGACCTGGATCCCAGAAGTATGCCAACATATGGGGCTACCTCTCCTTGAGGGTATTTGAGAATCTAGGAAATAAAGCTGAGAAGCTAGTTTGTGGTTTTGATACCTGACTAGGACTTAAGGGACAAAGAGCACATGTAATTACACGGGTATTTGTATATATTATCCTTTACGTTCAGTCCCCAAAATGCTGCTCAAAAATTTAAAGGAACTGGAAATAAGTCAACCGCAACATGACTTTCTGACCAGTTTCGTGTCATCTGCATAGCAAAAACCTCAGGTACTGAAATACAACTAAAATGATTTTTCATTATGTATGTCTTCTGACATATGGAAAAAGCAAGGGAAGGTAAAGTCATCTAAGACTCAATGTATTTGCCCAAATTATTTTTCATACCTAAAAGCTAACACAATAAATGATAATCAGACATATGAAGATAAAAAGAAAGCATGAGTGAGTACCAGCAGAAATAAATGAGTAGAAACGGGCACCCAGATGCAAGAGATATACATATTGTTAGTCATGTCTTTCAAAAACAGACTGTGTTTACTACAAATGTGCCTGGAGATATAAGCCAAGGTTAAACTGTCAGCAGGTAACCAAGTATCATTTTTAAAAACTCACTTAATTTGAAAAAATACAAATATAAATAAAAGAATAAACTGTCCTGAATTATAAATTAAATGTACTTGCTTACAGAGTAGGCACTGAGGGATGCTAACACAAAGCCTCAAGCAAACTCACCAGTAATTTTTAAAAACTTGTTGATATATTCTTTTTAAGGAAATAGGTAGTAATGAGAACATAGAGGACCTGTCAAATAAATTTAAAGAAAAACATAACATTGGAGGATTAAAAGAGCAAAAATGCTGTCATTATAGATGATATATTCAATCTTTAAAAAATTGAATTGAATCTACAGATAAATTATAAAGCTTCAGTGGAGTTAAGGGCACAAAATCAATTTTAAAAACTACGGACTACCCTTTACTGGCTCTAATCATAGAGAAAGAAGAACGGAAAAAAATATATTCACATAAAAAGCAACAACCTTTAGAATATAGTATTGATGATTAAAAGAGGAATTTTGCCTTTAAAATCAGCTCCGGGAAAAAAAAAAACAGGTATTTTCAGAATTTAAATAATATGATTAATTTTCAAAATCAAGTCAATAGAAATACGTAGAAATTTTAATACTTGAAATAGAGAACAAGTATGTTTTTTATTTTTTAAATATGTCCATGGAACATCAGCGAAAATCAATACAATTTTAAGAAAGTATTGAGTTTACATACTACAGTCTTTATATAATGCAAGAAAATTAAAATAAATTGTGAAAACATCAAAAAATCTTTATTTGAAAATAAATACTTGCAAAAGTACTTAATTGAAATTTAAAATAAATACAAACTGAAACCACAAAACGATTGTAAAGCAACAGAGACACATTAATACAAAATTTATGGAAAAAAGCAAGCTGAACTCGAAATAAATTTAAGACTTAAATGTCTTTATCACACAAGAAAAAACAAAAGCTATAGGAACTTGGAAATTATGCAAATGAAGAGATTAAAATAAGCAACTAAAATTGTTTATAAAAATATAAAAGCATAAAAAACTAAAAAGACAGAGAATTAAGAGAATGAAATTAATAAAACCTGTTTTTTTAAGTAGAAAAGATACATACTTCCAACACTGTGTTTTTCTTAAATCAATAACATTGATTATTAGTACTTTATATGTGGAACCAAAGAAAAAGAGTAGGAATGCTTAAGATCAGAAATGAAATAAAATCCATAATATAGATACAAATAAAGTTAAGAATTATGAAAGACAACTTGAATTCAGTATTTTTATGAACTAAATAAAATATCTGAATTTCTTAAAAAATATAAAACCTGATATCTTCAACCCTGAATACTCATTACAATCAGTGGAAATAATTTAGAATAAAAAATTACAAATGCTCAGGCCCCTCCTACCTCAGGTCAATTACATCAAAATATTGGGAATGGAAATCAGCTTTTTAAAAAAGTTCCTTAGTTATACTAATGAACTCTGAAAGTTGAGAACCTCAAGTTTCTATTTTCATCAGAAGACTCCTTTCCTCTCTGTTCTCATATCTGTTGTCATTTCTCAACATAGTATTCTCTTACTTCAAAAGATATTGAATGGAAGTTAAAATATACCAATAGAAGGATACCAGAATCACATTATTTCACAGCTCAGTTATATTTAGCTTTTAAAGAGAGAAGGAAATAGAAAGTAATTTGTAATATTTTATATCATAGTAGAAATGAAAATCCTCTGAATTGTTTCTATATGAACAGCAGAAACTTAACATCAACTCTTATTGAAATAGTAATAGTGCCAAAAATCAAAAGTTCTTCTATTCAAAAATGTCACCAAGAACCTAAGCAGACACATTTTTTGAAAGCACCCAGAAAGAAGATATCTAATCTTTTAAAGATTTTATTTTTTAAGTTTTAATTTTACAGCAAAATTGAGAGGAAAGTGTGGTTATTTCAAATAACTCCTGTCCCCGCACATGTATTGCCTCCTCTCTTATCAACATCCCCTTCCAGAGGGGTGCATTTGTTACAGTTGATGAACCTACCTTGATGTATTATCACCAAAAGCTATAGTTTATATTAGAGTTCATTCTTAGTGTTGAAAAATCTGTGGGTTTGGACAAATGTATAATCATATGTATCCATCATTTTAGTGTCCTACAGGCTACTTTCGCTGCCTTAACAATTTTCTGTGCTGTGCCTATTTCTCTCTCCCTCTGCCCTAACCCCTGGTAGCCACTGTCTCCATAGTTTTGTCATTTCCAGAATGTCAGATACTTGGAATCGTATCATAAGTAGCCTTTTTAGATTGGGGTTTTTCACTTGGTGGTATGTATTTAAAGGTTTGCAATGTCTTTTTGTGGCTCTATAGCTCAGTTTGGTTTTAGTGCTGAATACTATTCCATTGTCTGGATGTACCACAGTTTATCCATTCACCTACTAAAGAATATCTTGGTTGCCCAAGCTTTTGCAATTATTAATAAAGCTGCTACAAAAATCCCTGTGCAGATTTTTATGTAGTCACAAATTTTCAACTCATTCAGATGACCACCAAGGCACGTAATTGATGGATCATCAAATAAGCTAATTTTATTACCTTATTCAAGATAAATTCCACCATAATGTTTCCTTTATTAACAGTGAAAGCAGCTTAAGAGGGTAGCACATTAGAAATACCTTCACGAATAGAAAGCTGAAAGATTCTCCTACTCAATAATTTGGATCCTGGCCTATATAAAAGGTATTGAATCATTTTATCTCATCATGCCTCTTTTTCCAGCTTGCTATCAAAATGATTTCTCGGTAACTTTAGTTCTCCTTTCAGTCATAATTTTACTGTGTTCCAATAAGATGTAATATCAATTTAATTACATATCAAAAAATACAGAATGTTTTAATACAATGAGGCTTCTACCAGATATCCAGATAGCTAGAATCCTCTCACAAAGTAGTGGAAAAACAGAGGATATAATTTTACCTCTAAATTATTATTATTTTTATTTTAAATCTGTACTATGTAATCATTGCTGTAATTTTCTCTATTTCTTTTGTAAACATACAAAATCTGTTGTGTGCCTGTCTCCTTTGCCTTTGATCTTCACCCAAATAGTTCTATAAAAAGACACTCACGTTGTGGATTTCTATACAATATAGGTATGTGTGCATAGAATCTGTGCGTAAAGAGATGAAACAGAAACATTGCCAAGAATGAATACTTTGGAAAGAAAAAAACCTAATGCAAATTTGTCTTATTTGGTGCATTGCCATAACCAGTCTCTGAACATAAACATTACTTATCTTTTCAATGAACCTCGGTGATTTCTCAATGTATAGAAAAATCACAACTACTTAATTGATAAAGTCATGGCAACTTTGCAGTTTTTGCTGTTTTTAGTACTGTTAATCCTATAGAGAGATTCTGGTCCTTTTGGTTATGTAACTCAGCAAAGATAGCAGATTTATGAACTTGGTTACCCAAGGGGTTTTTTGTGCATGTTATCTAGTCTCATGCAGAGAAAAGATATCATTCTCAAAATATTCTCTACCACCTTTAGTGTTTTCAACATTTCATCTAAATCATATGCCAGTTCCCTCCTCATTTTTAGTGATAATTCTGCAGTTAACCTTCTCACATACAAAGTTTAATGCTTTGTGTTGGCAAACCATTTGTCTCCAGATGGCGCTATTCAAAGCAACCAAGAAAGCAAAACTACTAAGTCACAACACTCAGTCCTTCCTGTCAATGGGTGTAAAGAGGAAAAAAGTTGACAAGGTTTAAAACAATAGAATGTCACCAAAATATAGAAGTGAGTGCCCATATGCTCATAGACAACATGCAGATTCCCAACCAGATATGAACGAGCTATTGAAAAAAACATCTATTAAGGCAAATAGCATTATATGAAAACTCTTTCAACAGTGAATCTCCTAACACTTCAGCATATTTTAAAAGATAAGAAAGATCATGTTTTAGGAATAAAATTAAAAGTGCAGAAAACCAGTAAGTTCAATAATATACATTCACATTATTTCTAGCTTGCATAGCTATCTTGGAAAACAAACATGAATGTGTTTACATAGATATTCTTGATTTCATGTGGGATAACTCAGCACTGAGTTACTGAGCAGTAACAATAAAGTAGATTATGATACACTAGAGCCAGAAGTACCTGGGCATATTGACATTACTCTATTTTAATCAATGTTTTATGCATTTATGCATTTCATATTGGGTATAAAGGGACATATATACAGGATTGAAGCTCTTTACCTTCTGATTAACCTCACACTAAAACTATTTTAATTGTTGAATGTATTTGACTTTATTATGCTATTGAACATTGTATCTTGTTTGTTCTCTGGGTTTGTATTGGTGACAGTGGGATTGTAACAAGAGGTAGACCATGAGAAAAAGATATGATTGAGACTTGTGGCCCATTAATGGAGAGAGGAAGAGGCTGTGGTTACTGGAAATCCAAAGAAATTCGGGAGTTGGAAAACTAGAATGTAAGGAAGGGCAAGGGAAGCTCTGTAAATACAGAAACTAGAAATGAGACATATGTTATATAAATCAGGTCATCAGCAATTTTTTAAAGAAATAATGTGAAGGAGAATATCTGAATATCTAATATGAAAAGTTACATGACAATTCAAGCCTATCATGGCCTACAAAGTTTTGGGTCAATAATACTGGTGAGCAAATCATATTTTTCTTAATTATCAAATATTTATAGAATATACATTGCCATGATTACAGAAAGTCATGAAATTGAGATGCAAGAGAAGATACCTTAATATGGGGCAGGGATTAGTCTGTAAAAATTACTGTGAAGCGGAAAATTCTGGGAAGATGGTGGAGTAGGAAGCACCAGGAATCTGTCTCCCCACCTAGATAAAAATTGCACTGGCAGAATCTGTCTGATTTAACTATTTTAGAATTACAGAGTCTATTGAAGGACTGCAACTTCCAGGGGAGGTTTAGAAGGGAAATTACAGATAATTTTGATCAATTTCAGCTCTTAGCACAGCGGTAACTAGTCATCCCCTACTGCCATGGTAAACAGCTATGCGAATGTATGTGGAGCAGCTTGCACTTAGTTAGCAGGAGCCAAAGCAGCAGAAAGGACTCTGTCCTCCAAATATTGAAGATCTGTGCTGTAATCACTAATACTTCTAAACTGAGAGGTGCAAAGAGGCAATGGTCATTGTTGCACCTCCCTTATTGCTGCAAGCCCTTTCCTCTCCAGCTGAAATGACTTCCAGTAGATTTAAAGAGCCACTGCCTTTTCCTTCACCCTCATCATTTTTCTCTGCTTTCTTCATTTTTCTCTTTTTCTCCTTTTGGAACTCAAACCTTAAAGACTCAAAAAACGCAGCATATATGAGAAAAATTAAATGGTAACAATGCATCCCCAGGGCAAGGTGTAGGATCAGAAAAGATCCGAAAACAATTTGACTTTACATTTTAGGATGATTCCTGTTACTAACGCAGTCTACAACAATAAAAATTTTAAAACAATACAAAACAATAATAAAGAACAAAAAACTCCAGGGAAGGGTGGCAAATCTGATTTCCAGACTAATCATATATTAAATTCAAAGGTCCAGTTTAAAACAAAAAAAAATCACAAGGCATATAAAGAAAAAGAAAAATATGACCCATTTAATGGAAAAGTATAATAAATCAACAGAAACTATTCCTGAAAAAGACCTATGGTATTTCTATCAGACAAAGACTTTAAATCAACTATCCTATAGATGCTCAAAGAGAATAAAGGAAGATGTGGAGAAGTGTAAAAAAAAGTATGAACAAAATTGATGGCAGCATCAGTAACAAACAGGAAACCTACAAAAAAGAATAAAGTAAATTCTGGAGCTGAGAAGTACAATAATAAAATAAAGCATTCACTAGAGCAATTCAAAGACAGATTTGAGCAGACTGAAGGAAAAATCATCAAACTTAAAGATAGGACAATAAAAATAAAAATTATTAAATCTGAGGAAAAGAAAGAAAACATTGAATGAAAATGAACAGAGCCTAAGAGACCTGTGGAACAGCATTAAATAGAGCAACACATACATTTTGGTTGGTCTTGAAGGACAAGAAGAGAAAGGGCACAGAGAGTAATAGCTACAAACTTCCTTATTTGATGAAAGACATAAATAATCATCCAAAAAGCTCAAAAAACTTCAAGTAAGAAGAACTCAAAAACATTCACACCAAGACACATTATCATCTAGCTATCCAAAGCCAAAAACAAAAACTTGAAAAGAGCAAGAGAAAAGCAACTCATCACATACAGTGGACTCTCAATAAGATCACTAGCAGATTTCTCATTAGAAACTTTGGAAGCAATAAGACTGTGCATCAATATATTCAAAAGGCTAAAACAGAAGTTTAAAAACTATCAACCAAGAATCTTCTATGTGACAAAATTGTCCTTCAAATGTGAAGGAGAAATTAAGATGTTCCCAGATAAAAAAGGGCTAAGAAATTTCTTTACTACTAGACCACCCCTGTAAGAAATGTTTAAGGAAATCCTGTAGGGTGAAATGAAAGAACAATAGATAGTAACTGAAAGCTATGTTAAGAAATTCCCTTTGAAAACCGGCACAAGACAAGGATGCCCACTCTCACCACTCCCATTCAACATAGTTTTGGAAGTTCTGGCCAGAGCAATCAGGCAAGAGAAAGAAACAACAGGTACTCAAATAGGAAGGGAGGGAGTCAAATTGTCTCTGTTTGTAGATGACATGATTGTATATTTAGAAAACCCCATCATCTCAGCTCCCAGTCTCCTTAAGCTGATAGTCAACATCAGCAAAGTCTCAGATACAAAATCAATGTGCAAAAATCACAAGCATTCCTACACCAACAAGAGACAAGCAGAGATCCAAATTATGAGTGAACTCTCATTCACAATTGCTGCAAAGAGAATAAAATACCTAGGAATCCAACGTACAAGGGATGTGAGGGACCTCTTCACGAAGACCTACAAATCAATGCTCAAGGGAATAAGAGAGGACATAAACAAATGGAAAAAAAAATTCCATGTGCATGGATAGGAAGAATCAATATCATGAAAATGACCATATTGCCCAAAGTAGTTTATAGATTCATGCTATTCCCATCAAGCTACCATTGACTTCCTTTGCAAAGTTAGAAAAAACTACTTTACATTTCATATGGAACTAAAAAAGATCCCCTATAGCCAAGACAATCCTAAGCAAAAAGAACAGAGCTGGAGGCATCATGCTGCCTGACTTCAAACTATACTACAAGGCTACAGTAACCAAAACAGCATGGTACTAATACCAAAACAAATATAGAGACCAATGGAACAGAATAGAAAATTTTTGCAACCTACTCATCTGACAAAGGGCTAATATCCAGAATCTACAATGAACTCAAACAAATTTACAAGAAAAAACAACCCCATCAAAAAGTGGGCGAAGGACATGAACAGACCCTTCTCAAAAGAAAACATTTATGCAGCCAAAAAACACATGAAAAAATGCTCATCATCACTGGCCGTCAGAGAAATGCAAATCAAAACCACAATGAGATACCATCTCGCACCTGTTAGAATGGCCATCATTAAAAAGTCAGGAAACAACAGGTGCTGGAGAGGATGTGGAGAAATAGGAACACTTTTACACTGTTGGTGGGACTGTAAACTAGTTCAACCATTGTGGAAGTCAGTGTGGCAATTCCTCAGGGATCTAGACCTAGAAATACCATTTGACCCAGCCATCCCATTACTGGGTATATACCCAAAGGACTATAAATCATGCTGCTATAAAGACACATGCACACATATGTTTATTGTGGCACTATTCACAATAGCAAAGAGTTGGAACCAACCCAAATGTCCAACAATGATAGACTGGATTAAGAAAATGTGGCACATATACACCATGGAATACTATGCAGCCATAAAAAATGATGAGTTCATGTCCTTTGTAGGGACATGGATGAAACTGGAAAACACCATTCTCAGTAAACTATCACAAGGACAAAAAACCAAATACCGCATGTTCTCACTCATAGGTGGGAATTGAACAATGAGAACTCATGGACACGGGAAGGGGAACATCACACTCGGGGGACTGTTGTGGGGTTGGGGGAGGAGGGAGGGACAGCATTAGGAGATATACCTAATGCTAAATGACGAGTTAATGAGTGCAGCAAAACAACATGGCACATGGATACATATGTAACAAACCTGCACATTGTGCACATGTACCCTAAAACCTAAAGTATAATAATAATAAAAAAAAGAAATAACCCCACATATCTACAACCATCTGATCTTCAAAAAACCTGACAAAAACAAGCAATGGGGAAAGGATTCCCTATTTAATAAGTGATATAGAGAAAACTGGCTAGCCATATGTAGAAAACAGAAACTGGGCCCCTTCCTTATACCTTATACAAAAATTAATTCAAGATCAATTAAAGACTTAAATGTAAAACCCCAAACCGTAAAATCGCTAGAAGAACACCTAGGCAGTACTAATCAGGACGTAGGCATGGGCAAAGATTTCATGACTCAAACACCAAAAGCAATTGCAACAAAAGCCAAAATTGACAAATGGGATCTAATTAAACTAAAGAGCTTCAGTACAGCAAAAGAAACTATTATCAGAGTGAACAGGCAACCTGCAGAATGGGAGAAAATTGTTGCAGTCTACTCATCTGTCAGGACTAATATCCAGTATGTACAAGGAACTTAAACAAATTTACAAGAAAAAAAAACCCCATCAAAAAGTGAGTGAAGGATCTGAAGAGACACTTCTCAAAAGAAGACATTTATGTGGCCAACGAACATGAGAAAAAGCTCGTCATCACTGGTCATTAGACAAATGCAAATCAAAACCACAATAAGATACATCTCACGCCAGTTAGAATGACGGTTATTAAAAAGTCAGGAAACAACAGATGCTGGCGAGGCTGTGGAGAAATAGGAATGCTTTACACCATGTAATGGGATTGCAAATTAGTTCAACCATTGTGGGAGATAGTGTGGTGATTCCTGTAGGATCTAGAAACAGAAACACCATTTGACCCAGAAATCCCATTACTGGGTATATACCCAAAGGATTATAAATCATTCTGTAAAGACACAGGCACACATATGTTTATTGCAGCACTATTTACAATAGCAAAGACTTGGAACCAACCCAAATGTCCATCAACGATAAACTGGATAAAAAATTGTGGCACATATACACCATAGAATACCATGCAGCCATCAAAAAGAATGAGATTATGTCCTTTGCAGGGTCATGGATGAAGCTAGAAGCCATCATTCTCAGCAAAATAACAGAAGAACAGAAAACCAAACACTACATGTACTCACTCATAGGTGAGAGTTATCCCATTCACGATTGCTCATTGAAGAATCAGAACACGTGGACACAGGGAGGGGAACACCATACATAGGGGCCTGTCAGGGGTGGGGGCCAAGGGGAGGGAGAGCATTAGGACAAATACCTAATGCATGTGGGGCTTAAAACCTAGATGACGAGTTGATAGTTGCAGCAAACCACCACGGCACATGTATACCTATATAACTGGCGCCTTCTGCACATGTATCCCAAAACTTCAAGTAAAATTAAAAAAAAAAAAATTAACATCTCAGGACAGATAAATACATGGGTAATTATAATAGCTAGTATTATTTTTAACAACAGTTTATAACTTCACATTTCCTCCTTTACATGATTTAAGAGAATGATACATTCTGAAAACAAGTGTTATTATTTTTTTATTATACTTTAAGTTTTAGGGTACATGTGCACAACGTGCAGGTTAGTTACATATGTATACATGTGCCATGTTAGTGTGCTGCACCCATTAACTTGTCATTGAACATTAGGTATATCACCTAATGCTATCCCTCCTTCTTCCCCCCACCCCACAACAGGCTCTGGTGTGTGATGTTCCCCTTCATGTGTCCATGTGTTCTCACTGTTCAATTCCCACCTATGAGTGAGAACATATGGTGTTTAGTTTTTTGTCCTTGCGATAGTTTGCTGAGAATGATGGTTTCCAGCTTCATCCATGTCCCTACAAAGGACATGAACTCATCATTTTTTATGGCTGCATAGTATTCCTTGGTGTATATGTGCCACATTTTCTTAATCCAGTCTATCATTGTTGGACATTTGGCTTGGTTCCAAGTCTTTGCTATTGTGAATAGTGCTGCAATAAACATACATGTGCATGTGTCTTTATAGCAGCATGGAAAACCAGTATTATTATAATTTGGATTTACAACTAAATTTTGTTTCCTATAAAATTTAAGAGACTATAGTAATTAAAAGAATTATTACTTTATGTTTGGGGACATAGTCTGTAAGGCTATAATTTTGTGACACGAACTGAAATGGGTAGGATGGAGGTGGAAAGGAGCAGAGTTTTTTAATGCTATTCAAGTTTAACTGGTATCAATTCCAATTAGATTATTATAACTTTAGAATGTTAAATGTAATCCCCATGGTAACCACAAATCCATAAGAATACATACAAAAAGGATGAGAAAGGAATTTAAACATTTCACTACAAACAAAAATTAAATACAAAAGGGTGACAGTAATACGGGAATTGAGGAACAAAAAACAAAAACTGTAAGACATATAAAAAACAAATATCAAAATGACAGAAGTCCCTCCTTATCAGCAATAACTTTAAATGTAATAGATTGAAATCTCCAAACAAAAGATGGAGATTGAGTCGATGGATAAGAACATATGATCCTCATACATGCTATTCAGAAAAACCTCACTTTAGGTTCAAGGACACAAAAACATCCTTTTAAGTTGCAAATGAAAAAGATATTTCATGCAAATAATTACGAAAAGAGAGCAGGGATGCTTATACTAATATCAGAAAAAATAAAATCAAAATACAAAAGTTGACAAGGGACAAAGAAGAGCACTACATATTAAAAGTGTCAATAAAGCAAGGAAGTATAACAATCATAAACGTTTACACACTTAATGATAGACCACAAAAATATGTAAGGCAAAAACTAATAGACTTAGAAATATACAGCATTACAAATATAAAGTACTACCAATATACAATAGTACAATAATCATTGAATGTGTCAATGCTCTCAATAATGGATTAGAATAACCAAGACAGAAAATAGGTAAGAAAGTAAAGGATTTAAACAACGCAATAAACTAATTAGATCAAACAGACATTCTCAGACCAATCTACACAACAGCAACCATGTACATACTGATTTCAAGTATACATGGAACATTTTCCAGGTAAACCATATGTTAGGCCACAAATTAAGTCTCAATATATTTTAAAAAGTGAATATCATTCAAAGTATCTTCCCTCATCACAACAGAATTGAGTTTGAAATCACTGACAAAAGTGAAACTGGAAAATTCACAAATCTCTGAAAATATAACAATGCACTCTTAACTAAACAGTGAATCAAAGCAGATAAAAAAGGGAAATAAGAAAATACTTAAACAAGAATGAAAACAGAAACCCAATGTATTAAAACACATGCAGCAAATAAAAGACTGCTAAGGGAGAAATTTACAGCTATAAATGCTTACATTAAAAGAGAGAAAGATTTTAAATCAACAGCTTCATCTTTACAATTTAAGGAACTAGAAAGAACAAACTAAACACAAAGCCTAGCAGAAACAATGAAAAAATAAAAAGTAGAGCAGAACTTAACGAAATAGAGGATAGAAAAAAATAGAAAAAAGCAAGAGAAAACAAAAGTTGCTTTCATGAAAAAAATGAGTAAAATTGGCAAACCTTTAGCTAGATAGACTACAAAAAAAGACTCACATTTGTGTAAGATCAGAAAAAAAAACGTTGTGGCATTGTTATTGATTCTGCAGATCAATTATTATGACATTAATATGAACAATTGTATGTCAACAAATTAGGTAACCTAGATGAAATGAACAAATTTCTAGATACACAAAACCTACCAAGAATAAATTATGAAGAAATAGAAAATTTTAATAGATTTATAAGTAGAAAGGAGACTGAATCAGTTTAAAAATCTCCCAATAACATAAAAGCCTGAACCTGATGGCTTCACTGGTAAATTTCATTGAACATTTAAATAACTTATATCCATTCTTCCCAAACTTTGCCCAGAAACTTGAAGAGAATTTAATACATTCTAACTCATTCTATTCGGCCAGTATTACCATGGTACCAAAGCCAAAGAAACCACAGGAAAATAAAACTGCAGACCAATTCCTTATGAACATTGAAGCCAAAATACTCAACAAAATAATAGCAAACCAAATTCTGCAGTGTGTTAAAAGGACTATAGGCCATGAGCAAGTGAGATTTATTTCGAGAATACTGGGATGTTATAATACACGAAAATACAAAAATTAATCAATCTAATACACCACATTAACAGAATGAAGGAAAAACAGATCATCTCAATTGATACAGAAAAAAGCTTTTAACAAAATGTAATAGCCTATCGTGATAAAAAAATCTCAACAAACTAAGAATATAATAAACTATTACAGTAAACATCACCCTCGATGGTGAAAATCAGAAAGTTTTTCCTCTAATATGAGGAATAAGACAATGATGCCTATACTTACCATTTCTGTTTAACATTGTACTAAAACTTCTACCCAGAGAACTTGGGAAACAATAAAAATAGAAGGCATCCAAAATGGGAAGGAAGAAGTGAAATGATATCTGCTCACAGATGAAATGATTTTATATGTAGAAAACTTTAAATATTTCACACAAAAAATAAGTAATCAATGGATTCAGCAAAGTAGTTGGATGCAAAATCAACATGCAAAAATCAGTTGCATTTCTATATATTAACAATGAACAATCTGTATAGTGATTATAAAGACAATTTCATTTACAATTGCATGAAAATGAATGAAAGACTCTGGAATTAACTGAATTTTTTTTTTTTTTTTTGAGAGTCTCACTCTGTAGCCAGGCTGGAGTGCAGTGGCATGATCTCAGGTCACTGCAACATCCACCTCCTGGGTTCAAGCGATTCTCCTGCCTCAGCCTCCTGACAGCTAGGACTACAGGCAGCTAATTTTTGTATTTTTTGTAGAGATGGGGTTTCACCATGTTGGCCAGGATGGTCTCGATCTCTTGACCTCATGATTCACCCACCTCAGCCTCCCAAAATGCTGGGATTACAGGCGTGAGCCACCATGCCCAGCCGAAAAAAAAAATTTAAGTAAACAAATCCCATGATCATGAATTAGAATTAATGTTGTTAAGATGTCAGTGCCACGCAAAATGATCTACAGATTCAGTGCAATTCCTATCAAAATTCCACTGTTGTTTTTTGTTTGTTTTTTTTTTTTTGCAGAAATAGAGAACCTTTTCCTACAAGTCTTATGGAAATTCATGGGACCCCAAATAACCGAAGCAATCTTAAAAGCAAAGAACAAAGCTGGAGGATCAAACGATTGTGGTACTGGAATAAAGAGAGCCGTTTAGACAAACGAAAGCCTTGAAATAAACCCTCACATAAATGGTCAAATGATTTTTTTAGAAGAGTGTCAAAATCACTCAAAGTAGGAAGTACAACCTTCTCAACAAATGATGCTGGAATCTCTGCATGAAAAAAATGAAGTTGGACCCTTACATAATACAATACACAAAAAATTAATGGATCGAAGACTAAGTGTAAGACCTAAAGCTGTAAAACTGTTGGGAGAAAACATGGGGTAAAAGCTTCATGACACTGAATTTGTGATGATTTCTTGGATACAATGCCAAAGGCATAGGCAACAGCAACAACAACAACAACAAAAATAGAAAAATCGGACTCATGAATATTTTTAAAATATGTATTTCAAAAAAGAATATTAACAGTAAAAGGCAACCCACAGAATGAAAGAAAATATTTTTAGTTTTGTCTGATAAGGAATTAATATTCAGACTATGTTGAGAGCTTCCAAAAGTCAACAATTTAAAAAAAAAACTTGATTCAAAAATGGACAAAAGACTTCAATAGACATCTCTTCAAAGAAGATAGACAAATGGCCAAAAAGTACATAAAAAGATTCTCAATATCACTAATTATTAGGGAAATGCAAATCAAAACTACAATGAAATACCACCTCACACCAATGGATGACTACTATTAAAAAAAAAACAGAAAATAATAAGTGTTGACAAGAATGTGAAGAAATTGGAACCCTTAAACACTGTGGGAAAGTAAAATGGTACAATTGCTGTGGAAAATAGTATGGTGGTTCCTTAAAAAAAAAAAAAATAGAATTACCATATCATCCAGCAATTTAACTTCTGAGTATATCCCCAAAAGTATTGAAAGCAGGGTCTTGAAGAGATGTTTTCATATATATGTTCATAGCAGTATTATTCACAATAGCTAAAATGTAGAAGCAACACAAGTGTCCATCAATGGATGAATGGATAAGCAGAATGTGGTCTGTCCATACAATGGAATATTATTCAACCTTAAAAAAGAGGGAAATTCTGATACATGCTAAAACATGGATGAACCTTGAACATTATGTTAAATGAAATAAGCCAGTTACCAAAACACAATGCAGTTGACCCTTGAACAACAAAGTGATTAAAGGCACTGACTCCCCACCCCCACCATGCAGTTGAAAATTTATATATAACTTTGACTCTCGAAATACTTGACTACTAATAGTCTACTTTTGATGGCAAGCCTTACCAATAACATAAGCCATTGATTAACGCATATTTTTATGTTATATGTTATATATTTTATTTTTATAGTAAACTAGATAAAACATTAAGAAAATCATAAAAAATATATTTACCATCCATTAAGTGAAAGTACATGATTGTCAAGAACTTCATCCTCATTATCTTCACACTGAGTAGGCTGTGATAAGGAAAATTAGGAGGGGTTGGTCCTGCTGTTTCAGAGGTGGCAGAGGTAGAAGAAACTCTAAGTGGACTCTCACAGCTCCAACCCAGGTTGTTCAAAAAGGATCAACTGTACTCTGTGATTATCCTTATATGAAATATCTAAAATAGCCAAACTTACAGAAACAGAGAGTAGAATGATGGTTGCTGGGGCAGAGGGAAGCAGGAAATGAGAGATTGCTGTTCAACAAGTATCAAGTTTCAGTTATACGAGATGAGTAAGTTCCAGAGATTTGCTGGACAATGTTTTGCCTTATTAAAGGCACTTAAATAATTTTGCGCTTAAATATACAAGCGTATTTCATGCATAGTATCCCATTTATTTTATTTATTTATTTATTTATTTATTTATTTATTTATTTATTTATTTTTTATTTATTTATTTATTTATTTATTTATTTATTTATTTATTTATTTTTGAGACGGATTCTCACTCTGTTGCCAGGCTGGAGTGCAGTGGCGTGATCTCGGCTCACTGCAACCTCCGCCTCCCGGGTTCAAGCTATTCTTCTGGTTCAGCCTCCATAGTAGCTGGGACTACAGGCATACACCACCACACTCAGCTAGTTTTTGTACTTTTAGTAGAGATGTGGTTTCATCATGTTGGCCAGGATGTTCTCGATCTCTTGACCTCATGATCTGCTGGCCTCAGCCTCCCAAAGTGCTGGGATTACAGGTGTGACCCACCATGCTCGGCCTCTTTATTCATTTTTAAGTACAAAATATCGTATTTTGTACTTAAAAAATTGTTAAGAGTATATATCTCATTTTCAGTGTTCTTATCACAATTTTAAAAAATACATTATATAGACTGTATGTTTGCCTAACTAAACTGACATTCTCTTTAAAAGGGGTACTATGCAAGAAAGAGTCGATAATGCAAATCTGATAGTAGCACTTCAAGGTCCTAAAGGGTTGTTATTTGCTAGATTGCCTCCTCTGAGTACCTATGCTGCCTGTATATGTGTGATCTGCTCCAAATCTCTTCTGATTTCACCTTAAGAATTAAAAAAAGAGTGTTTCTTTTATATTATTAATTCATTTGCTTAGTATGTCAAATAAAATAGTTATAATAAAAATAGGAATCCTATTGATTTTGTGTCAATCAACATAAAAAAGGGAGCTGATAGTAATTTAACATCGTGCTGGATTTGGCCAAGGTATAGAATTACAAAGACTAAAATTTATCTACTTTACAACTTTGAATGGTATGCATAGAGCCTAATATAAGTTTTAATAGTGATGAATTATGCAAACCACTTTTCATTCTTTATGTATTTTTATTAATTTTTTGTCCAGTTCTTATAAAATTAATAATAATAATCAGCAATATTTTGATAATACATCCTTAAAACTTGAATTCATACTGATAGATTCATCTATAGTGATACTATAATACAGTATATGTCTGTATGTTTGTGAGTGCATAAAATAAAATCATTTTCTAATAATGCAGAAAATATACTTCTGCAATGTATAGAGATTTTATTGGAAACTATATTCCATTAAGTAATATATTCAATTAAGAAATTCAGCAATTTAAAATGAGCTAAAAATATTCAGTTCAGAGGAAGCAAATTATCTTAATGTAATGCCTTTAAACCATTAAAACAGATTACATTGTATAAACCAGGTTAAAATTTAAATCCAGCATAAAACAACAAAAAATGAAGTCCTAAAATGGGATATAGTAAAATCAATATTCTCTTTTAAAATGAAAGTGTTCTCTTGGAACAGACCAGTAAACCATTAAGGTACCAGGACAAAATTTTTCAAGTAAAACTCCTATAAATTTCAAGTTTAATTACTGATGAATTACTAGAATGTGGTACTCTTAATTGTGGGATCTTCCCAGCCAATTATTTTAGGTCCATAAAGAAAAATATCTCTATATCAGTGACTGTTCAAATTATATAAATGTAAATCAGGTCACCAGGACAAAATAAATATGTATCTAAGCTATTTCAAACTGGAAACAATTGCAGAAGGCCAGATAGTCCATTGTCATCCCATGGACTTGGCTCTTATTCACTATTCAGGCTAGTAGGACCCAATTGCATTTAAACTGATGTCAGTAAAAGCAGTTATTTAAATTAAAAGAAAAACAGGTGAATAGCTCAATTTGAGAATTTTTTTTTTTAATTAGAGGTTGAAGTTTCTAAATTTCAAAACTGACGTTCAAGGAATATCAGACTTATGAACATTCGAAGTCACAGAAACTAATTATCTTCTGGGTACATTCTCTCATCCTCTATGGATAAGGACGTACTTTAAATATCTTTCTTCCTTCCTTCCTTCTTTCCTTCCTTCCTTCCTTCCCTCCTTCCTTCCCTCCTTCCCTCCCTCCTTCCCTCCCTCTCTCCCTCCCTTCCCTCCTTCCTTCCCTCCCTCCCTCCTTCCTTCCTTTCTCTCTTGTTTTTATTGCAGAAAAAGCCATATCTAGCACACTTTTTATCAATATTTGTTATGTTTCAAAACCAACATTCAAAAGTAAAATTGATATGGGTATATACATTTATTATTAAACAAGAAACAAATGAAACAAATGCACTAATATCAGGAAAAATATTTTAAAACTTCAAGTCCTAGAGAATTTGGAGCAGAGCAGAGTAGTATGAAAACCAAGACAGAATCATGGGAAATTTAAAAAAGAAAGCAATGAAATTGAGAGATGAATCCAACATTTCTGCTTTCAACACGGTGAAGGAGACCAGAGTTTTCTAAAATCCAGTTGTCAAAAAGCATCTACTTTTGAAAATCACAAGAAAGTATGAGTAATTTCTGAGGCTCCAAAAATCTACGAATGAGCTGAAGTAAGAGTGGCAATTGAAATCATAAAACTAGACTACCCTGGAGCATCTGCCATTAGCAGGAACCTCGAGCACCAGGTTTTATAAAGCCTACAAGGAAAGCAAACTAAAAGCTTTCAAGCCCTGCACAGTGTGGGAGGTGGAATTGGTCTCCACTTCATAAAGCTGGGAATTTGAAGACACGTTAAGTAAACGATGAGCCAAAAAGCACACACATGCTAATAAACCATGTAAACAGAGAGAATGTCTGTCTCCATGGTGACTCTGTTTGGAAGAAAACACATATATGTCTTCAGAAATTGTAACTATATTTTGACTCATTTGAGTTTGTGGTTTTGTTTTACATCAACTGCATAGCTGTGCACTGCTAGATGTAGTAGCACCCTCAAATTCCTAGAGGAATAAATCCAAACATGTTTCAGAGGAAAATACAACCCATTAGCTCCAGGATTTCTGTGATTAAGATCAGACAAATCAAGAATCATAAAGCATATAAAGAAACAAGAAAAGGTGCCAGCAGAAATAAGGAGTAACATAAGAGAACCCTTAAAAAGTTGTGCATTAAAATTACCCAATAGGAGATTGTGAAGAAAAGAGTTAACATATCAGGCTTGAGAATCCCATCTTTAGAAAGGCGTATTTACAAGGTCGATCCTTTGCTGGCTGGACACTGATTTCAGAAGGGTTCACACCACTCCCTGATAGGAATGGCTCACTGTGCTGATAAGGATGTAAAGAGGCTATAATTATTAGGGGTAAACTTCCAGCACTATCTGTTCATGTTTAAGATTCATAAGTCCTTTGAGAGACATGTCTCCTTTCAGCAAATTTGTCCTAAGTATTTAACCTTGAGAGGTTCTTGTTCATATCCAGAAGGAGATATATTTATTAATAAGAATGTGCACAACAGCATTATTTGTAGTAGTCTATAACTAGAAAGTATATAAAAGTTCATTCAGAGGATATTGAGTAATATGCCACAGTCACAAAATGAAATATATTTATTTTAGAAGACATCAAAAAGACCTAATAAAGAAATTGCAGAAGCATAATACATTTTAATATTACATTTATAGATAAGTTAACCAAATACCAAAAAATTCTATTTTATTATTTGGAAAATATAGAGAGTTCAAGCATAAAGAAATACACAGGCAAATTTATTCACAAAATTCAGAACTTTTGTTACTTCTGGTGAGGTGCAAAGAAAAGTATGTCATTTGTGAGAGGTTAATATATATGTTCAACTTCACTATTAATGTTTTAGTTTTCCTAATACTGATTGTGGTTAAATGGGTATTTTTCTTTTATTAAGGCATCTATTTTTCTATATTAAATAATGGCAAATAAATTACATATATTATAACGCTGCGTATAATATTATATACAAAAATAGAAAAGTTGATATTACACATAAATATACAAATATGTATTTGTTGTCTATGAATATGTATGTGTATATGCATATATGCTTATATATGTGTATATGCATATTTGTGTTTATAAATATATGTGTATATATTAAAAGTATTGTCATTATAAGTAATTGCAAAAATCGCAATTATTTTTGCACCAACCTAATATTTGTATGTGTTCGAAAAATAGACATCATTTGCAATTTCAAGAATATTATAATTATCTCAGAATAAATCTTTTAAAAAGCATTTACTTATGACCTTTTTTCATAAAGTTTTTCCGAAAAATATTTAAGAATATTTAAGTACCTGAAGAGATATACACATTTCATAGACATAAGGTCTAACATTGTAAAGACTTAATATTTTCCAATCTATAAATTGAATGCAAAGTTTTAAGGATCTTGACAAGTTGATTGGAAAGTGAATATATAAGGGCACAGGGCCAGAAAAGCCAAAATACTCTTGATTAAGAACAAGATGGCTGTGCCTGCTTTAATAGATATAAATTATTGTAATATTACTTATGCTGAGCTTACACTCTGATTTGGGTCTTTCTTCTGAAAGTCTCTCACTGAGAGAGCTTTCATTTTTCATTTTCACTGCTTAATTCCTCTGAACTCCAGGTCCAGGACCAAAAGCCAGAAAAACTGTAGGTTTCTGTCTCCATATCTGTGAAAAGCCTCAAACTTGCAATTCTTACCTTTTGTAGTAAGAACAGATAAGCAGCAGCAGTAAGATGCTTGCAATTCAAACCTTTTGGAGAGTTTTGTTTGTTTATAGAATGAGCCCTCTTCTAGCTTCTGTTCCTGCTTTTCATTGCTTTCCAGTGATATAAGTGTATATTTCTGTCTGTGTGTATATATGTGTGCATATACATACAGGTATCATTTTTTAGAGAAGGAGCCTTTTTAAAAGACAAAAGATAATTTATTTAGGGTGAAGGACAAAAATTGGGAAAAAACTTAAGTTTTCTCCTCTCAATTATCAAAGTTATTGAAATTTATGTTGATATATATGATATTTAATATAGCAGTAAAATATCTATGCACAAACATAGACACATTCCAGATATTAAGCATCTCTGGAAATGCTCTTCTTTCCCCACATTTTGCCTTAGTTTTTAAATTACTTTACAAATTTATGCAAAAATTCTAAAGGATAATATAACAACATTTATGCAACTAAACCTACCAATAGAATTTCAGCTCCCCAGTATCCTATTCTAATTCCATCCTTTAAACACCAAAGATACCCACCAACCTAGACTTGATGTTTTTCAGGGGCATGCATCTTTTTAGACTTCTTCACAAATGTATAAGTTAAAAATATGAGGTTTTAATTAATAATTTAATATTTAAAGAAATCATATACCATAGTATCCTGATGGAATTAACTGTTTTTGCTCAACATTTTATGTGATATTTATTCATTCTAATACATGTAACTATCATTTGTTTATTTTTCACAGTGTATTCTATTGTACTTACATACCACAAAATATCAGTCGATTTTTTTTTTTTTTTTTTTTTGAAACGGAGTCTCGCTCTGTCACCCAGGCTGGAGTGCAGTGGCGCAATCTCGGCTCACTGCAAGCTCCGCCTCCCGGGTTCACGCCATTCTCCTGCCTCAGCCTCTCTGAGTAGCTGGGACTACAGGCGCCCGCCACCAGGCCCGGCTAATTTTTTTTGTATTTTTAGTAGAGACGGGGTTTCACCGTGGTCTCGATCTCCTGACCTCGTGATCCGCCCACCTCGGCCTCCCAAAGTGCTGGGATTACAAGCTTGAGCCACCGCGCCCAGCCTGATTTTTTATTGGTGAATATTTAGATTTTTCACTCTTATAAACAGTCCTGCTATGTCCATTTTTGAGTGTGTTTTCTTGTTTATATATGTGATAGTATTCTTAGGTACCTACCCATCAGAGGATGTGTATCTTTAACCTCAACAGGTAATTCTGAATGTCTCTCCAAAGTGGTCGTATTTATTTAGATTCTTATGAGCAGAGTACATTCTTTTCTGTTCCTCTAAGTCCTTGGTCAACATTTTCTACTGTAAGCCTTTTTTAATTTTTGCAACCTGAAAGGAAAGTGATTTTGATTTTAATTGTATTTTCCTGATTTCCATGGAAGGTGAGACACTTTTCATATGTTTAATAACTCCATTTTTCCTCTTCTGTGAAAAGTCTCTTCTTGTTTCTATAGTGTTATTTAGTAGTTTTTTCTCTTAAAATCAAATAGTTTTGGCTGGGCATGGTGGCTCACCTCTGTAATCCCAGCACTTTGGGAGGCTGAGGTGGGTGGATGGCTCAAGCTCAGGAGTTTGAGACCAGACTGGCCAACAGACAAGACCCCAAATCTACTAAAAACACACAAAAAAAGTAGGTGGGTATGGTGGTGCACACCCAGCTACTTGCGAGTTTGAGGTAGGAGGATAGCTTGAGCCCAGGGGGACGGAGGTTGCAGTAAGCCGACATCGCACCACTGCACTCCAGCCTGGGTGACAGAGCGAGACTCTGTCTCAAAAATAAATAAATAAATAAATAAATAAATAAATAAATAAATAAATAAATAAATAAAATTTGAATTGTGGTAGGGCAGATAACATGAGATCTATCCCTTTAACAAAGTTTTAAGTAAGTATACACTGCATGAAGTATATATGTACAGTTAACTCTCAGAACAATGTTGTACAGTGATCTCTAGACCTTATTCATCTTGTATAACTAAAACAATATCCATTGAACAATAGGTCTTACATTTAAATTTAATCAATTTTGAGCTTATTTTTGTGCATGGTGTAAGATAACAGTACAGTTTCACTCTTTTGCATGTCGATATCCAGTTTTTCCAGCACCATTTGTTGAAGAGACTATCTTTTTCCAACCGCATATTCTTAGAATCTATGTTGAAGATTAGATGACCATATGTGTACGATGTTATATATGGACTCTCTATTATATTGTTGGCCTATGTGTCTATTTTTATTCCAGTAGCTGCTGTTTTTATTACTGTGGCTTTGTAATGTATTCTGAAATAATGAAGTGTGATGCTTCCATCTTTGTTCTTCTTTCTCAAGATTGCTTTGGCTCTTTGGGGTCTTTTGTTGTTTCATGTAAGTTTTAGGAATTTTGTTTATTTTTCTGTAAAAAAGAAACGCCATTGAGATTTAGATAGGGGTTGCAGTAAATCTGTAGATTGCTTTGGGTAGTATGAACATTTGATCAATATTAAGTCTTCCGACACATGATCGTAGAAATGTTTACATTAATGTTTTTAATTTATTTTATCAAAAATTTGTATTTTTCAGTGTAGCAGTATTTTCTCTACTTCATTATATTTATTCATAAGCATTATATTCTTTTTGATGCTATTGTGCATGGGTGCATGGGATTTTTTTTATTTCCAGATAGTTTGTTCAGTGCATAAAAATGCAACTATTTTTTAATATTAATTTTGTATCCTGCCACTTTACTGATTTTGTTTACTAGTTCTAGCAATATTTTGTTGGAGACTTTAAAATTATCTACATATAAGATAATGTCATCTGCAAACAGAAACAATTTAACTTCTTCCTTTCTGTTTTGGATGCTTTTATTTCTTTTTCTTGCCTGATTACTCTGACTAGATCATTTAGTATTATGTTGAACAGAAGAGGTGAGAGTGGGCATTCTTGTCTTATTCCTGATCTTAGAGGATATGGTTTCAATTTTTTCCATGACGTCAGCTTGATATGCACTTGTCATATATGGCCTTTATTATGTTGATGTTTATTTATTCTATACCTAATTTATTGAGAGATTTTGTTATGAAAGGATGTTGAGTTTTGTCAAATGTGGGTTTTTGCAGCTCTTCAGATGATTGTATACTTTTTAATCCTTCATTCTGTTGACTCAGTGTATCCCAGTTATTTACCTGCATATGTTAAACTACTCTTGTGTCCCCGGGATAAATCCTACTTTATGTTGGGTAATCTTTTTAATGTGTTACTGAATTTGGTTTACAGGATTTCTGCATCTATGTTCATCAGGGATATTGGCCTAATTTTCTTTTCTTTTAGTGTTCTTGTGTAGATTTTGTCTCACGTAAAATGAGTTTTGATGTGTTCTCTCCTCCTCTTCAATTTCTTGGAAGAGTTTGAGGAGGATTGATATTAATTCATTCTTAAATATTAGGCAGAATTATCCAGTAAAATAACCTTTTCCTGCACCTTTCTTGTAGGGAAATTTGTTGGCCTGTAGTTGCTCTTAGTATTAGCTTATGAACCTTTGTATATCAGTTGTAATTTATTCTATTTATTAAAGTTATATCAGTTGTAATGTCTCCTATTTCATTTAAAAGCTTATTTATCTCAGTCATCTTTCTTTTACATTTGTCTAGCTTTTAGTTTATCAAAAACAATTTTGTTTATCTTTTCAAAGAACCAACTGTTACATTTGTTGATCTTCTTAATTATTATTATTTTCATCTCCATTTCATTTAGCTTTGTTCTGATCTTCATTTTTCCATTTTTTCTGCTGATTGCAGGCTTTGTTTGTTCTTTGTTTTCTAATTCCTTGAGGTGTAAAGCTAGGATGTTTACTTGAGATCTTACTTTTTTTATCTTAATGTTCACACTCATCACTATAAACTCTCCTCATAGAACTAGTTTTGCTGTATTCCATATTTTTAGGTATGGTGTAGTTCCATACTGTTTGATTTACCTTTTTATTTCTTCATTAACCAATTGGTACTTCAGGAATTGTTTATTTTCCATACATTTTTTAATTTTCCAATTTTCCTTCTGTTACTGATTTCTGGTTTCATATTACTGTGGTTGGAAAAGATACTTAATATGATTTTAATTTTATTAAATTTATCAACACTCATTTAGCGGTGAAACATATGATCTATCTTGGAGAATGTTCCATGTGTAGTTGAGAAGAATATTTATTCTCTTGCTGTTGAGTGGAATGTCCTGCATATGTCTATTAGGTCCCTTTGGTCTATAGTGTTGCTCCAATTTGCTGTTTCTTTAATGATTTTCTTTGGATTGGATTACTTACTTGTTGTTAAAAATGGGTTATTGAATCCCTCTAATCTTATTGTATTGCTGCTCTTTCTACCTTTAGTTTTGTATATTTGCTTTATATGTTTAGGTAATTCAATGCTGGATGCATACATATTTATTATCATTATATTCTCTAGATGAATTGACCCCTTTATATAGTGAACTTATTCATCTTTTGTGACAGTTGTTGACTTCGAGTCTACTTTGTCTCATATATGTATATCCACTCCTGCCCTTTTTTGGTTAACATTTGCATCGAATGTTATTTCATCCTTCACTTTCAGCCTATGTGTGTCCTTAAAGACGAAGTGAGTCTCTTGAAGCATATAGTTGAATCTTGTTTTTTTAATCCTTTTAGTCACATTATGTCTTTTGAGTGGGCAGTTTAAGCCATTTACGTGTAAAGTATTAATACACAGATGAGGACTTACTATTGGCATTTTGTTAATTGTTTGACTTGTAGTTCCCTTCTTCTTTGCTGTATTCCTTTGTGATTTGAAGATTTTCTCTTTTTTGTAGTAGTATGCTTTGGTTCTTTTAAAATTATCTTTTTATGTCCACTACGGTTTATTTTCCTTTGTGATTACCATGTGTTTAAATAAATTTTCTTATAGCTATAAAAATCTATTTTAAGCTAACAACTACTTAACTTTAGCCCCACATAGAAATTTACACTTCTCCTTTCCCTCACAATTTTTGTTATTGATGCCATAATTTACATGTTTGTACATTATATACTCATTAACAAATATTGTAGCTATAATTACTTATAAAACATTTGTCTTTGAAATATTATAATAGCTTTAAAAGCTATCTAAAAGCTATTTACACCACTACAGCATTAGTGTAATCTGAATTGGACTAAATACTTACATTTATCAGCAAGTTTTATACTTTCAGTTGTTTTCATTTTGCCAATTAGCATTCATTTGTTTCAACTTAAGGAATTCCTTTTGCATCTCTTCTAAGATAGGTAGGTCTATTGGTGATGATCTCCCTTAGGATTTTGTTTGTCTGGGAAAGTCTTTATCTGTCCTTCATTTCTGAAGGACAGCATTGCTGAATATAGTATTATTCATTGACAATGTTTTGTTTGTTTGTTTTTTAATTTAAAATTATCATCCCATTCTCGTTAGCCCTTTAAGATTTCTGCTGAAAGATAGTTGCATGGAGCATCTGTTTTTTGTGACAAGTCACTTTTCTATCGATGCTTCCAAAATTCTTTCTTTGTCTTTGACTGTTGACAATTTGTTTATAATGTGTCTTGTTGAAGACATCTGTATGTTTAACCTATTTGGGGTTCTTTGGGCTTCATGTCCTGGAAGTTCATTTTTCTTCCTAAAATTGGGAAATTTTCTGTTATTACTTTTTAAAATAAGCTTTTTACCCCTTTCTCTTTTTTTGATCTTACAGGGACACCCCAAGTTCATATATTGGTTCACTTGACTATGTCTCACGAGTCTTGTAGTCTTCCTTCTTCTTCGCTCTTTGTTTATTTGTCTGACTGAATGATTTCAAATTATATGTCTTTGGGATCACTGATTCTTTTGCTTAGACAAATCTACTGTTAAAACTGTATTGAATTTTTTAAATTCTGTCATTGCATTCTTCAGCTTCAGAATTTCTCTTTGGTTCTTTGTTACGGTTTCCATACCTTTGTTAAATTCCTTATTTTTTTCGTGTATTTTTCTTTCCTGATTTTGTTTAGGTGGACTCTCCTGTAGCTTACTAATCTTGGAGATTATTCTTGTGCCTTCTTTGTCAGGCAATTCATAGATCTTTATTTCTTTAGAGCACTCGTGGAAACTTTATTTTGTTTGGTGATGTCACATTTTCTTGATTCTTTATGTTTTTTGATGATTTGCATTTTTGTCTTTGAAAAAGCAGTCACCTCCTCTAGCTTGTACTGACTGACCTTAACCAATCGGCCTGACTGAAGATTCTAGACGTATCTCAGACTCTTTCACTGGATATACCTACTCCATTCATTTTGTTCACTCTTAAGGGAAAAAAGTCTTATGTGCCTCCTATTCATACCACGTAACTAGGTTGGATGCTGAGAACCTCAAGTTTATTTTTTCTAAGGAAGTGTCTTGAAATATTTAATGTTACATAGCTTACTCCCAATCCAGAAGAGTCAAGCTGGCAGCTGAAATTCATACATGCTACTGAGGTGCATGTGCTGTTTGCAGGGTCTTGGATGTGCTGTCTATGGGTTTATATGGAGTGCCATATACAGGAGTGTGTGAGGTGCTTGCCACAGAGAGGAGCATAGTGTAGTGGGGGCACGCATTGGCTGTATCCACAGGTGAGTTGTACTGCAGCATTTGTAGGTGGGGCTTTTGGTGGAGTCCATGAGCAAGTTAGCAAGCTCCCTGACCAATTTTTGAGATTTACACTGTTTTCTGTGAGTCCCTGCCTCTTCTTTCTGATCTTAGTTGCCCCAGATAAGAGCAGTAAGGCAATCCCCTTGATACTCTAGGAGGGTAAGACAAAAGCAGCCCTACTGGATAGTTTCCCACAGGGCTGAGAAAGCTGGGTGCTTACTTCACTCTTATTTTGCACAATTGGAATAAACCATGAGCTGAAAGTAATTCTCTTGGCATAAAATTGTGTTGCCGTGATGGAGGGGTGACATGAGTATAGTGAAACTTCTCTTCTTACCTTCTTCAATGTGTCCACTTTCAGATTTTTTGCTTCATTGAGGTGCAGGATCCTTTAAGCTGAACTGTGTGGCTCCCACAAAGGTATTTTCATCCCTTAGTGATTACAAAACAGCTGTTTATGGAGGTGGTGGCAGTGAGGATGAGGGTTAAAACCTCCTTTCCCACCATCTTGTTGACATTTCTAACACTTTTAAAAATTGCAACTGTGATCTTATTTTCTGCTTTTCTGTTAACCAAGCACTTTTTATTTTTATTATTTTCTACATATTGTTAAGTTGAAAATATATTTTAAAAATTTTTATCCTTTATTTGTTTGAAAAATTGTTTTATCAACTTGTTACATTGAACTGATGTATATCACATCTGATTATAACAATAATATAGTTAGTGTAAGGCTATTTTGTATGTCTAGTCCCTTCCCAATCAATGTAAAGTGTTTAGCAAATGTTAAGTACTAATTGAAGAACACTCTTAGCGTTTCACCCTTGTAATTGCTCTCTGAAACACGAAACATTTTTAAAACACTATTTATTTGTAATTATTCATTTATTTCAAAAGTATTTTGAAGGCATTACTTGAAGCTAACCACATGGTTTCTTAGTTCTTGTGTTTACCACTGCTTCTTTTTTACTTCTTTTTCTGCTGAGGTATCCACTTTGGTGGCTCTTTTAGGAAGGATTAACCTAACAGAAATTCCTCTCCCTAAAGTTACTTACCTGTCCTATGTTATGATTTTATATTACTTTGTGGGTTTCTCTAATTGTTTATTCCATTAATTCAAAGATACACTTTTCTTTTTTATATTTTAATATTTTTTAGATTGAGATAAGTTTTACAGTTGATGCAAAGTTAGCAATGTGTCATAATTTAATAGACAGTATGTTAGAGGTAAGTTAAAACAATTGTGTATTTGACTTAGTTTCCACAAAATAATGTATTAACATTTGTGGACTTTATCTATCCTTGGCATTGTTTTTAATGATTTACACAAAATATATCTTTGAATTAACTCAAATTTCCAATTAGTGACAATTAAGCTTTTTTTTTAAATTAAAACGAGCCTAATTCTATAGCCCACCCTTTTAAAAACCACAAAATAATTTGTGAGTCTATTATTTCCAAACCTATATAATTCCTGGTCCTTACTTTTCCAAATTCCCTGATAATCAGCATCACCTAGAATACATAACGTTAATTCCAACCTCTGTCCTTGTCTGAGGGTCACTAAATGAGAATCTCCAAAGGAAGAGCTATGTATGCTGTACCGTATCAAATGTTTCTAGGTGATTTATGTCTTCAGGCCAGTTAAGAAAATACTTTCTTAGCCTGGTTAGTCTGTGGTAGATCCTTTTTAGCATCTGTAACTTCTCATCATCAAGCAAACTCTGAATATCCAAGCTATATTGGACAATTACTATTTGTCTTGAGCGGTAATAAGAGTTTTTAATTTTAGTTAATTGCCTCCTTAAGGTCTAAGCCTGATCCTACTTTGTGAGCTTGTCCTTTACCACCAGGGAGGGATATTTCCAGTTCTACCTCTGAGTGCATCAGAGCACCTCATAACTATTTGTCAGACCCCTACTAAAGACTGATGATAGCTAACAGGGGTCAAAAAATGCTGCTTCTTAAACTACTTGGATTCTAAGTTTCTGAATTTGGAGGTATCTGTTTATAAAAGGGTTATACACTTCTGATATTGTTGGGCTGTGTCCCCACCTCAGTCTCACCTTGAATTGTAATAAACTCCATGTGTCAAGGGCAGGGCCGGGTGGAGATAATTGAATCATAGGGCAGTTTCCTCCATACTGTTCTCATGGTAGTGAGTAAGTCTCACAAGATCTGATGATTTTATAAATGGGAATACCCCTGCACAAACACTCTTGCCTGCCACCATGTAAGATGTGACTTTATTCCTCCTCCACCTTCTGCCATGATTGTGAGGCCTCCCCAGTCATGCTGACCTGTGAGCCAATTAAACCTCTTTCCTTTATAAATTATGCGGTCTCGAGTTTTTCTTTATTAGCAGCATGAGAAGGGACTAATACAACTTCTAAAACCTATCTGATAATCGTACGATCATTTATTTCCTTCAAATATGCTGTGTATGTGTGTGTTTATGATACATATGTGAGTGCTTTAGGAACCTGTGACTCAAAGAGATAATGCAGATTTTATAAGTTAGCATCAGACCTGACAATAATATCACTGGAAACGCCTTCAGCTCATTGCATTTTATTCTGTATGAGGGAATCTTTTTTATTTTGGTGCATTTCTGAAATGAATGCATAATATTTCTACATTCATATTCCATGCAGTATATTGGGCTAAATGTCATTAATCTGAAAATCTCTCCCAGGTGGAACTCAGCTAAACTTTTTGTTGCAAATTCAATCAATTTGAATGAAATCAAGTTTAGAATTTGATCTGACCTTGATGTCAAGCAAGATTCTCTTAATTTGGCTGGAAAATTGTGCTTTCAAGAGCCAAATTCATTTTAAAGCTTTTTCCTTTTCCCTCTTTTAACTCTATTCCTCTGAAGTCAAAATGAATTCAATTTAGCTGTGTCTTTATTATTTTAATTTGGTAATTTTAACTGACAAATTGTGTCTTAAAATACCAATTCTAATCTATTAGATCTCAAAAGTTGGAGAGCTTCTTGGAAAAATGATTAAATAGGAAAGATTATTATTTGTTGAGAAAAGTGAAAAAAGATTTAGAGAGAGTGTTATAGTGTTCAGTATGTCTGGATTGAAAAAAAGGATTAAAAACTACTTAGTAATTAAGGGTCAAGGGCACAAATTTGTCCTGATAGTTCAAGGTCTCAGATAACCCATATGTAAAATGAAGTAAGTAGACAACATGATCTCCCCTTTGCTAGTCTTTAGAAAAATAAAGGTTAGAAAAATAGGCTTTCAAATATAAAAGCGAATTAAAATATGTGCCTTTCCCACAATATAATGAACATGTGTTATATCAAATCAGATTAATTATATTCTAAGTGTGTTAAGAAATTTATGATGATGAATTTCATTTCTCTTTCAATAGACCTATGATATGAATTAATGTAATGAAGAAATATTCAACATTTTTACATCTTTAATTTGTTTTATGTAGTTTCCCTCCCTTTAAAATCTCATATCTTTATGTATTCATCTTTACTAAAATAACTAATTTCAATTTTCTTATATTTTCCCTAACTTTTCCTTTTATATGGAAAATTATTTGAGTCACTTATTTGACAGACTCTATTATGTGTTTTTTAATAAACTTAATGATATGGTTTGGCCTTGTGTCCTCACCCAAATCTCACCTTGAGCTGTAATAATCCCCACATGTTGTGGGAGGGACATGGTGGGAGGTAACTGAATCATGGGAGTTGTTCTCATGACAGTAAGTCTCATGAGATCTGATGGTTTTATAAAGGGGAGATCCCCTGCACGTGTTCTCTCTTGCCTGTTGCAATTTAAGCATGCCTTTGCTCTTCCTTTGCCTTCCACCATGGTTGTGAGGCCTCCCCAGCCATGTAGAACTGTGAGTCCATTAAACCTCTTTTTCTTTATAAATTACCCAGTTTTGGGTATGTCTTTATTAGCCCCATAAGAACAGATTAATATACCTCATATTTCCCACTAATTTTTCTTATTTTTCCTTGATTCAATACTATTTACCTACATTTTACTTAGTGATCCCAGATAATGACAACTTTAAGACATATTGAGATACATTTGGGCCTTTAAATAGTGAATTGAAACAAATAGCCTTAAGCCAAGGCAGTAAAATTGATCATATCTTTGCCACATACCTTGCCTTTTTATTGTTTGCTTTGTAAATATTTTGACTCTGTAGTATTTGCAATTACCTATTTTTAACTTTTGAAATTCTACATGATTTTTAAATAATATTCCTGGCTATGGCCCACTATATTATCCTGAATTCAATACTGCGACTGATGTTTGACAGAATATCAAGTCTCATTGTTAGCCATGTTATCTGTTCACTGGCAAATCACAACTGGACATTATATCTATGGATCTGGATCTATTGATCTGCACTAATATCCTTTTAAGTAAGAGTGGTAATGCTTTTGTGGACACAACTTTTGCAATTTTTAAAAACATATTCATTTATCATGTTTGGTAAATGGTATATGCACACTTTATTGGAGTTATAGCTTGTTTCCGTCCTTTAAATATATTTTGCCAGCTAACTCCAAAACATCCTACAATGGCACATTCAGATGAAGCTAAGCAAACTATAAAGGTAGAGGGCATATGCCCTAAACTGCTTTCTCTCTGATATGTACAATAAATTTGGGGGGAGAGAAAAAAAATTGTATCCAATCATCCTCAGGTTTGATGATTTGCTAGAATATCTCATAGCACTCCCTGAAGACTATAATACACATAGCTGTGGTTTATCATGTGAAAAAAAATAGGGTAAAATTAGCTAAGGGCAAAAGAAACGTAGAGTTTCAAAGAACTACCAAACGCAGAATTCCTATTATATTATTCTTGTGGTATGAAGATGCATTTGTCTTCCAACATCCATATGTGGCAATATGTATAAAATATATACCAACCAGAGAAACTTACTTGAGCCTTGGCATTCAGAAATTTTACCGGGGCTCCATTATGCAAGCATGATTGATTGATTGCCCATATGGTTGATCTCAGTCTTCAGGTCAGTTGACACCATGTGATCCAAAACCCTGATCCTAAATCACATTCTTGGTCTTTCTGGAATAGCTAGTCCCCACATTATATCACATTGTTACTATTTAGATAGGTGAAGGAGCCAAGAAAAACAAAGATTACCTCTGGGAGCTGAGGATGAGCATCAGACTTACTGTTCAAGGTTAAATTGCTTACTGCAGAGGCTACCCTCTGAGCTTTGGCCAAGGATCTCGTATATTTAGTATAAAATTTATATAACAGAGATAGCAACTGTATCAATATAAATAAGCCTAACATTTGGAAAAGCTGGTGTGGGGTAGAAATAGATTTAAATAATAAATAATCTATATGATAGTGATTACATACTTTTCATGTTTTGTTCCTTGATCTACCACTATTTGTAACTTATGATAAACTTGTACAGAACTATTTTGCATATAAATTAGCACATCCCATCATTCTTTAGGCAAATCATGTTATGTTGGTGTTACATTCTCAGGAGTCTTTAACTCAATTTTCAATACATTTGACCATTGATGCCAGTGTTAGGCCATACCAGTATGGCTGCAGATGTGTAGATATAACCTGAAAAATAAGAGGCAAACATTACTACAGCCTGAGATTGGTGAATAGTCTAGTCTATTATCATATTGCATGACCAAAATGTCTCCAAAGTGGCACCACTCTTGTTTGTAGGCTTCCATTTAATTTCTCAGACAAAAAGAGGAGTGGTCTCGGCAACATATGATTTGACCTTTTCAGAAATCCAGTATAACTGACCTAAAAGACAAAGTTATCTCTTGCTCTGAGCCTTTTTTGAGGCACCAATATAATACTGGATTATTCTAATTGTGTAACCTATTTATTTCTTTATGCTCAGCCTTCTTTCCTTTTTCTCTCCATTTTTACCCAAACTTATCAGCCTTCAGAAGGTTTATTAGTGTCATCCTCTGTGCTTGTCCAAATTTCCAGCAGGAATACTAGTCTAGCAAATTTATCTGTCTCTCTGAACACTTCTCATTCATATAGAGTAGAGTTACGTTAGGGTAGGATTTCTTACATTTTCATAGTGGGCTATAGAAATTGCTAAGCAATAGGGCTTCATTAATTATGCTCCTTGATTTTACCAGATGGGAGGAAGGTAAAAACTCAGCTCATCAGGCCCTTAGAAATTCTGATATTTAAATTTAAAAGTATAGTTACAGTTTCTTACTTAATAATCCTCTATTCTTCTGGTACCCACAGTTGTAGTCAGGTCATGGGACCACTGCATCAGGTAAGGAAAAAAATTTGAGGTTATGTGGGGAAAAATAAAAGAAAAGAAAGAAAGAAAAGGAAGGAATAGTAGTATCAGCATCCTTACTGGGTGGGAACAATTGTGTTCGGGTTGAGCATCACTGATGGAAAAATCTGAAATCCAAAATCCTCCAAAATCTAAAACTTGTTGAATGTTGACATAAGATAGTCACACGTTTGCTTGCTGATGCTTCAGTGGACACAAACTTTGTTTAATGTAGAAAATGATTAAGAATTTTGCTTAAAATTACTGTCAGGCTATGTGTATAATGTGTGTGGAAAACATAAATGAATTTTGTGTTTAGACTTGGGTTCCTTCCCCAAGATACCTTATTATGTATATGCAAATATCTCAAAAAAAATCTGAAATCTAAACACTTCTGGTCCCATGCATTTTGGATAAAGGATACTCAACCTGTAGTTTTACCAGCACCTCCCCCGCCAGTCAACTTTTCATTCTAAATCCTCCAGAAAAGTGGAGGAATCTATTAAAAGGAGGAAGCTTTCTTTGGTCCCCTCTCATGCTGAGAGTGAGCACATACTTACGAAGCTGTTCCAGTCAACCCATCATACTTTCATCTCTTCCAATTTTAGACAACAAGGGTTCTAATTGTCCACTCCAGTTTTCTCAAACCATTACTCTGAGAATTAAAGTTGTTCTTGTTCTGAGGAAATGTGACTTAGCTATCCAAATTAGTGCATGTCTTCTGTTCTGATTCTTTTATAGTACTCTGAGCATTTGTATCTACTACTTTATTTTCTGAAACAGTGATTACTAGTAGGTTTAGCAGATTTGATTTTTATGTATAGAAGAGGACATTCTTGGCAGTATTGAAAGCATATTTCTCAGGTGTCTGCTTTTTTATCTTCATGGCAGCAAGTACAGACTCTTTTATTATTCGTGTTTTAGTTTTCATAGCATTTAAACATTTTTATCTGCCATCCTCACATTCAGCCTCTGAGGATAGCAAGAATGAATCATTACATAGACTTTATAAATAAAAAAATGTTTAGAGAAGTTGATATGTTCAAATTAATTCAACTAACCAATAGAAGATGAATCATTAACATCTAAGTTTATTTTTTTTTCTGTTTATAATATGAGCACATTTTAGCCATGCCCTGCCTAAGAACAGGTTCCAGAGTTCTCCCAATGTTCACTCTGACTATGTTTCTACTATGGTATAATTCTTGCTTATTTACAATGTGTTATTTGTGTTGGAGAATAGGAGGGAGAGGCAAAATCCCAACAGGGACTCTCATGAAGACTGGCACAAACAAATAATTAAAGAAATCCATCAGATAATTAATATGAGAACAATCCCTATCTTAGAATTAATTATCAAATAATATAAGAGCATTTGAGTGCTTCTGATGGGCGTATGTTGGGGGACGTGAGTTTAAGATGATAAATTGAAGAATGCCAAAAATATACATGTTGTCTCTTCCATATTCTAAACGTAAAATGAGCTGAAAAGATAGTATAAGAAAACAATTAACTATTTAAAGAATGTTACAAACCCAACACATCTCAAGAACTACCAATTCAGAATAGACAACAGAGCAAAAAAAAAAAAAAATCTATCATCATTGTTATAAGGAAGTACTTATTAAATAATTCCTACTTTACTACCATAGCATTTTTATATGTTTTGATATCATAAAGATATTCAAGAACCATCTTTAAAAAAAAACACTTTATGAGGTATAATTGGCACACAAGATGTTGTACATATTTATGTATGGCAATTTGACGAGTCTGGAGATTGTTCTATAAAATATAGATCTGTGAAACCATTACAGCAATCTATACCGTAAGCATATCTATCACCTTCAAAAAAATTTTTTTTGCTATAAAAGAACCATTTCAAGGCAAGTGGCAAGACATTTTCTTCTTTGGGTTATATAAAAATATTTAAACATCTATTATGAGGTATTAGTTTTACAGGTAGTAAACAGAATGCAGGCAGATAAACAATACACATACCTGACATACAAGGTACATATAATTATGTAACATATACATAATTTGCCTGTGTTCTCTGGCATACACATAGTATGTTACATAATGGATATGTGTTCTACAGCAAATGAGAACAGAGAATATGACCTATATTCAGAACAGAGTTCACATATTGGAGTTCACTAGATATACCTTAAAGGCATATTTTATTTAATTGCACAGCGTTGTTTGGCATGATGTTTTAACATTTCAAAATTGGTTGTCAGCATTTATCAAAATACTTCATCTAAAAATCCAAGCATCTAGATTCTAGGACTTCCATATATACTCATGACAGTGTAAAGAACTGAACTTGCACTCTTATCATAAATACTTAAAACAGGTGTAAATAATTAAAAAAGGACAATGTCCTCTATCAATTCAAATTTACTAGACAAATGATGAAGCTAAAAATATGATTCATTATCAGGAAAATAAGCAGTCTATAGAAATTGACCCTGAGATTACAGAGTGATAGAATTAGCATAGAATAACTTTAACACAACTGTTATACACATTACCAAAAATTGAAAAGATGTATGATTTTAATAAATGAAGAGATTAAAAATTCAAGTAAAGAAATGGAAGTCATAAAGAAAATCTGATAGAAATATGGAAGTAAAACGTATGTATATAAAATGTAAAAAATACTGGAAGAATTTAACAAATATTTAGAAATGCCAAAAGAAATACTTTTGTGCATTGAAAGCAGATCAATTTTTTCTATTTTTTTTTAGTTTCATGGGGTCACTGAGGCTTGGTATATGAATAATCCTGTCATCAAGGTAGTGAGTGTAGTACCCAATAAGTAGCCTTCTAACACATGTCCCTCTCTCACCCTTCACTTTCAAGTGCTCCCCAGTATCTATTCCCATCTTTGTGCCCATATTCATTCAATGTTTGGCTCCCACTTATAAGTGATAACATGCAGTATTTGTATGCTGTCCCCACATTAGTTTGCCTGCATAATGGCCTCCAGCTGCATCCATGTTGCTGCAAAGAACATAATTTCATTATTTTTTATGACTGCATAGTATTCCATGGTCTATATGTACTATATTTTAAAAAATTTATTAAATAGATGGATACATTTGAAAAACAAAATACAACAATCTGAAGAAAATAAGGATGACAAACACTAGAAAAAAATGAACACAATATAAGTGAACTAAGGGAAATATAAATTTTTCCGTCATACATGTTATTGCTCCCAAAAAGAAAGAGAAAAAACTAGGCACAAAAAAATGCTTGATTAAATATTTTTTAAAAATTCCCATATTGTAGAAAAACCCTCTAAAAGCAAATAATAGTTGAAATCATTAGCACATTGGTAGACATTTAACTATTAGTTATTTGAGGAAGAAACTCTTACTGGTAGCATTTGCCAATGCCCATGGCGTAAATACTCACAACCTTGCAAATTCCAGGCTACTATAGTGGCATATAAAAGAAAGTAAGATCTCATCACTAATATTTCTAATGGTAAAATATTGAACACTTTTCTCTAAGAGTATATATATTGTATTAAATAATCTAGTCAATGCAATAAGGCAGGAACATCACCAATAATTGGTAAATCTAGTGGCTTGATGCAGAACACACAATACCAATTCAGGTATTCCTGCCACAAACAATCAAGCAAACACAAGTTGATGGTCATTCTCCAAAATAAAAATCCCACAATCTTAAAAAATGTTAAAGTTAAGAAAAAGACAAGAAATGCTAATGGATACTTCCAGATTGTTGGTGTGTAAATAAATGATATGCCTAATTCTGAATTGAGTTACAGCCAAAAAAAATTATTAAAAAAACTATAAAGGACATAATTTTTTGATTGATGAAATTGCAATATAGATTTTGGTTTTGTTAGTAATAGCAAATCAGTGTTAAATTTCTTCATTTTGATAACTATTTTATGCTTATATAATAATATTGTTTTTAACAAATAACATGATAAATTCAGAGATAAAGAGTATTGGTGTCTGAAACTTACTCATATGGCTCATTTAAAAAGTTATTCATTAATCTTCAATATATGAGAAAGCATGTATATGCCTGTATGTATGTATGTATATAACATGACATATAATATATAATCAAATTTATGCATATAGAATATACACACATATATACACACAAAAAAGAGATTAAAAAAGAAAATGACCAAAATATAAACAATGGGTAAATTTGTTTAAAAAGGAGTAGAATTTCTTTAAACTCCTTTTGCAAATTTTTGTTTGTTTTAAATTGTGTTAAAACATAATGTTATTGAGAGTTATAACACTTTTATCTCTTTCTAATGAAAATGTATCAATTCATTTTCTTTGTGATTGACCTTTATCTGAATTTCAAACAAATTTTGTTCTCAATGTCTTTTCATTATCAAACCAATATTGGTGTTCTTCTTTATTATGCATTTTCAGTTTCCATTTCTCTTTCCTTGTTTCTCTATTCTGTCCCCCACTGATCTAAGGCAAAAGTCTTGCTAGTGAATATAGAGATATGCAACTCTTCCATTCCCTTGCAGTATTGTGTAAGGAATTACTACCACAAAGTTAGTGCCTTAAAACATCACTTATTTCACAGTGCTGCAGGTCAGAAGTCTGGGCGTGGCAGAGCAGGGTTGCTGGACTGTGTTCACTGTATTCTAATGCTGAAACCAAGGCATTGGCTGGGCTGAGCTCTCACCTGGATGCTTTAGGGAAAAATTCACTTCCAAGATCATTCAGATTGTTGGCAGATTCAGTTATTTGTGGCTTGTGAGGTCCCCAATCTTTTTCTGGCTGTCATTTGGAGGTTGTTTACAGCTTCTATAGACTACTCCCAGGTCATTCCCACATGAACCCTCCATCTTCAAAGCCAGCAACAAATCCTTTCCCTTTTATGATTTCAATCACTTTGATTTTGAATCTCTTTCACTAGGAAGAATTTCGACTCTAGCATTAGGTTTTGATAGCTGCATAATAAAGTCTCAAAAGCTTTCCAGTTTGAAGTAAGATCCATTTATTAGCTCAAAGTTGCACGTATCTGGAGTCTGGCATGACATGTATAAGTTCTGTGTTCAGAAATCTCAAGAGTGAAATGAAGGTGTTGGCCTGACTAAATTCTCATCTCAGGAGGCCATGCAGGGGAAAATTTGCTTCATAGTTTATTCTTGTTGGCAAAATTTAGTTCCTTTTGGTAACTGGACTGGAGTCCCCATTCTTTGCTTATTGTAGTCATGCACCACTCTCATTTCCTAGAGGTTGCTCTCAGGTCCTTTCTATGTGGTTCCCACAGGGAGTTTGCATCATCCATGCCTGCTTTCCTCCAGGCCCACCGCAGCACAACTTTCTGACGTTCCCTCTTGCAGTCAGACAAAGAAAACTCTCTGCTTTTAAATGGCTCAACAAACTGGGTCACTTCCATTCAGAATAGTATTTTTTTACTATATAATCTAATATAACAATGAATATAATTCTATCTCACCTTAGTCGCGAATTTTACCCCTACTTAGGGAGAAGAAAATTATTATAACAGTGTGAGGGTCCTTGAAGTCACTTTAAAATTCTGCCTATCACAAGGATCATGTGGTTAGGCCCATATCACCCAGTATAATCTCCCTTTTAAAAACTCAGTTGTGCCAAATAACATAATACAATCAGGGATGTGATATCTCATTATATTCATGTATTCCTCCAACACTCACTTAGAAGGATTATACAAGTGTGTGGCTTATTGAGGTTCATCTTAGAATTCTGCAGTCACACCTAATGTTAACAAAGTTGTCAAATTGTATCAAAAAAGAAACATCTGGAATTTTTCTTCTAAAGCTAAGGGTCCAGAAAGTAGGTTTAAGAACTTATTATCAAGTTATTTCACTCCTTTATTAGCCAAGATTATCTTCTATTATAAACTAAACAATGATTTATGGCAGAATCCTCATTATAATATAATATATAATATAAAACTATCTGATAGCAAAGAGTTTATTTCTAGTTTGTTCCCACGTAATAAGTAGAAGATGTAATCTATACTCTTCAAAATTTACTTTATTTTATAAGAGAAGGAAAATAGGCCAGAATTAAATATTGGTATAAGAAAGTTTAATGCATCAGTAAATTTCTTTAGATATATTATTACCTAAAAGCTTGATTGAACTAACAGCATTTTCTACTGGAAATATACTAGTTATTTATTTCTGAGTAACAATATTACCACAAATTTAGAGGATTAGAACACTGCATATTTATTATCTCACAATTTCTGCTGATCAGGAATTTGGTCAAGGTTTAACTGAATCCTCTGCTTAGGGTTTCAGTGTTGGAGTTGCTGAGTTATATTCTCAATTGGAGCCTCAATTTGGAAAGCATTCACTTAAACTCACTCAGGTTGTTGGCAGAACTCATTTCGTTGTGATTGTATGACTGAGAGGCACAGCTTCTTGCGAATTGTTGCTTAGAGTATGTGCTTGCCTCCTAGAGGCTGAGGACAGTTCCATACTATGTGGGTTTTTCCCAACATGAACACTTTCTTCAACTAGCCAGGAAGAGGCTCCAACGTGAGTCTCCTAGAAAGACAGTGTTGGAGAAACCAGCCCCACATCACCTAGCGGGTACCCCAAGTCTGGCAGAGACAAAGGAGTTAGACAGAATAAGTGTCTAAAAGGCAGGTCCAGGGGACTGGAGCGTCGGAGGCTAGCTCAAGGCCCAGAGCTCTCCAGCTCCGCCTGATTTATTGGTTTATTAGCTCTTTGTTCTTAGGGCAGATGGGAGGGGGAGGAAGGGATGAGGAAAAGGATTAATCAGTGAAGGAGAAGTCGTGAGTCATTCAATAAGATGTAGAGCAATGGCGGTTTCTGTGAATTTCCTTGAGCAAAGGCGTGTGTCTAAACTACTTAAGATCTTTAACTTGTCGGGACTGAAATGGGTGGGAGTGGGTTTCAGGAGGAGCCAAGACTTCCGATTATACTCCACTGCTTCAAGGGAGTGTTATCTCCCTGAGCAACCTGTGGAATGCCGCTGAGCGGTTATGCTCTCAGCGCATAAAGACATGAAGGCAATAAGGAGACTTTTCTCCTCAGAGGCTGCCCATTGCTCCCCATGGGTGTGTCACACAGGGGAGACCAACTCATCTGGCACCCCAGAAACTCTCTTTCCCACAGACAGTCTTAAAGAAAGTAACGTAATCACAAGAGTGATATCTTACTGCCTTAGCCATATCCTGTTAGAAGCAAGTCACAGTCCCTACCCACAACCAAGGGCTTTGAATTATACAAAGGCATAAACATCAGGAAGTGAGGATTCTGGGGTTGGGGAGGAGGCTGTTAGAATCTGTCCATTACTGGAAGACAAGGGCTGGAGAGGTCACCATGGGATGAAGATTTCTGGGATGAAAAGCTTTACTATGGGCCTTCAATGATAGGTATTAATTGGAAAGATAGATTTGGAGGGACTATTATTATTTTAAGCCTTGCCATACAAGGCAATGCCATTGTTCTTTTCTGTATAATATGATACTGTGGCAACTGTATCATATGAATGACAGAACACTGTGATGATCAGGAAAACCTGCAAAATATTGGAGATCAGGTTATTTATGTGCACAGGTGGTTACACTAGATTCTGTTCAGTAAATGATACATACTTCCTACCATTGGACAATATGTCAAGCAAGCCTCAGAGATTATTGAAACTAAAGCCAAACCAACTTAAGCACAAATGTTTATTAACATAATTAATGAAACAGGTTGTTTAAGAGGGTTCACAGTGTTTCAGTGGTAAAACTGACATTATGGAACAACAATCTTGTTTACCATTTGAACATTCGTTTTCTTCTTTATATTTCATTAATTGACAATTTCTATACTTGGGAGTCAATGATGATTTGCATGTTCCTCAGCTCTCATTGCATCAAAAGCAAAATAATTTTGTTCTCCACAGGGCCCAAACTATTCCTTAAAAATCGCTGTGATTTCCCCTTTGTGAGTTACATAAGCCCCTCTATATCAATTGATATTATTTGACTCTATGTCCCCACCCAAATCTCATCTGGAATTGTAATCCCTGTGTATCAGGAGGAGGACCTGGTGAGAGGTGATTGGATCATGGGGGTGGTTTCCCCCGTGCCCTTCTCATGACAGTCAGTGAGTTCTCATAAGATCTGATGGCTTAAAAGTATATGGCAGTTTCCCCCTCATTCTCTCCTCTCCTGCTGCCATGTAAGATGTACCTTGCTTCCCCTTCAGCTTCCGCCATGATTGAGTTTCCTGAGGCCTCCCCAGCCATGTGGAACTGTGAATCAATTAGACCTCTTTTCTTTATAAATTACCCAGTCTCAGGTAGTTCTTTATAGCAGTGTGAAAACAGACTAATACATCAATCATCTTGTGTTGTTAGATGGAGAGCTACAATTGGCTAGCCTGTATTATGTGCTTTCTCCATGGTAGGATAGTCTTACCCTGTGATTAGGAAGCTCAAAGCTGAGAGAAAATGAATAAATCCACTGTTACAAAAAAAAAAAGAAGACAAGAATGAAAAATGACATCCATCCTTCAAATCTAATAGATTGGTATTAAAGTTGTGATTAAAAGTCATTGTAGTATTTGTATGCATTTGCATATTTGCATTGAATATTTTGCTTATGAAACAAGTTTAATTTTGAATTATATTTAATGAAAAACATTTGAGTGACTTAATAACAATCAGGAATAGTCAGCAGTATAGTAGATGTGAAAGTACTTGGTAAAGTATAATGTAGCCTAAAATGTTTGCCTTTTTTGATAGATTATATTTAAATGGGTAAATTTAAGATTTTTTATATAGCATAAGGATGGCCATCTAGAGTTTCAAGATGACTTTAGATATAATTCAGTGAAATAACATGGGCAATAGCAATGGATGGTTTTCTTCATGGAGCATTCTCACCCACCTTGAACTTCTTAACCAGGACCTTTCAGGATTATCTCTGTTGCAGTGTATCTCTTGTACAATATCATTTGTTTTATCTTGGAATCCCTGAAAGAAATCCTGGAGGAGTTCATATTCCAGGATGACTAACGAACAAAAATGTTAAAAATATGAGGAGACTACCACAGCGATCCGACAGGTGAAATGAACTAATAAATGAGATTTCGTAGCAATAATGTCTTTCCAAGAGAATGACATGATACATAATGTAGTAGTCATAGGGCACATTTTTATTCCTAAGCACATTTGAACATATTGAATGATGATGAAAGAATCAGTATAAAATAAAACTTTATTTTTTCTACTTTTTTGGTCTCTATATAACAGCATCAAAATATTTTTTACTTTATCTTAAATGTGACTTCTTTCTTGGTTTTGCCATATTCAGTTGTAATTAAATCCAGACCAATTGAAGGGGTTAAATATATACTATTCTGGCCTATTGACTAAGTTAAAGACACTTGAAAAACAGAAGGTGCAAAAAAAAAATCACTTCGACCCTTGTGCTGTTTCTTCAAAGCAGTAAATGAAATTCCCATGTGAAAGATGCCCTCTCTATGCTAGAAAGATACAGCACCCTAATCTACAAAGATGAGAAATTGAAACCAAAAGAGTTCTACACAGCCCTTGTTAATAACTTTTAAGGCTTCTCACATAATTTAGTCACATTTTTACAGTTTACTATTCTATGTACCATCCAGCATATAACTGACTCTAACTGCATCTTTGGGATCTCCATTTTTATGACAGCTCTTTTGCCACTTACTAGTTTTCTTATGCTTTTCTTCTAATAATCTATCCTTTATCGATTTAATTCTCAGACCAATCTTGGACCCTAAAAGAAGGGAGGGGAGGTTTTTTGACTTAGAATAATCAGAATGATTTTACTCTATTTTTTGCAAGGTATTAAGTCCATCTACATGGGTATATACTGGGTAGGGACAGCATACCTACTTTGCCAGGAATATTCTAGGCTTATGAACGTTGTCCTAGGAAAATTTATAAAAAGCTCTTCCTTTCGCTTTCAAAATTTTTTTTTTTTTTTTGGATAATAAATTATGTGATCTCCCTGGCTCTGCAAGCTTTTCATATGCTCTAAGACTGCCATTAGATTATTTTTTAAATCACAAACTTCATACAGTTTATCGCCATTTCATAAGGATGCTTAAAAATATCCACCAGACTAGTAGCACAACAACAACGTAACAATAATTCCTTAATACCAATACATAACCAGCCAGTGTTCAACTTATCCCAAATGTTTCCTATTTTTACAGCTTACTCATTTGTTTCAGGATCCAGATTGATTCTGCACATTGGAATTGGCTTATATATCCCTTACATAATTTTAGTATTTGTTTTTCTACTCTTTTTTTTGCAATTACGTTTGAGGAAATTAGATCATTTGTTCTCTGGAGTATCTCACATTCTGGATTTTTTTGATTGCATCTGTTAGCCTTATATATTTCATGTAAACTGGTATTTAGATCTAAAACTTTTATTATAATTAATCCTTTTCCTTCCTTCCTTCCTTCCTTCCTTCCTTCCTTCCTTCCTCCCTTCCTCCCTTCCTCCCTTCTTTCCTTCCTTCCTTCCCTCCCTCCCTCCCTCCTTCCTTCCTTCACCCTTCCCTCCCTCCCTCCCTTTCTTCCTTTCTTTTTTCATTTTTTACTTTTGTAAGAATATGCATACATTGTATAAGGAACACATAAAAATATCTGCTGTGTCTCTCTTTTGGGGATTAAGTATAGAGCCAATCTGCAGCTGCTGTGAAGTATTCCTAGACTGTATTTAACTCCAGAAATATCTGGAACCATAATAAGTATTGGCTGAGATTAGAAGAAATATTCTAGCCAGTTGTTCATAGTGCCCTTTTTAATGTGTCAAAACTCAATTAGAAGTGCTCTGTGCCAGTGTGCCAATTTATTTATAGTGATAGTTGAAATAATACAGATTGATAATCTATACTTGGTTTTCCTTAGTGCACAGCTTGGTTTTGGCTGTGACCAATGGGGTATAAGATTCCCCAGTAAAAATGTAATATAGCTTCACTGAGACCAGGATGTCACACATGCTTCTTGGTGGTTCACGATCTAAAGAAGTCAATTTGGTGCAGCTGAGAAAGAACTTTGAAGTCTGAACCTAAAAGTTTACCTGGGTCTTCTGTCTCCTGCTATTTTGAATCCCTTGTCTTTATTAAAGACTTAATTAGGTATACCAGGCTAGGCTATTGAGTCTTCTCAATTATTTGGGGTGCTGCATAATTGGTATAGTAATAACTGGTAATTATTGCTTAAATCTATAACATTATTGGAAATTAAAAATGGCATTACTAAAAATTTGACATACTTTATTTACCTACTGAATTATATACTTCTATAATTATGGATGTCTCTTTATCTATTCTTCATTTACCATAACAGACAACTTGTAATAACAGAAAAGAGCCAGCCAACTAAGCCGACATAAACCACAGTCAAATTCTTAAGAGCATCAAAGAATATAAAAGTGAAAAGCCCCATCCAAAGGACAGCAACTGCACAGATTAAAAGAACATCAAGGCTGGGCATGGTTCTCACGCTTATAATCCCAGCGCTTTAAGAGACCAAGGCAGGCAGATTACTTGAAGTCAAGAGTTCAAGACCAGCCTGGCCTACATGGCAAAAACCCGTTTCTACTAAAAATACACAAAAATTAGCCTGGCATTATGGCACACCTGTAGTCCCAGCTACGCAGGAGGCTGAGGCAGGAGAATTGCTTGAACCCAGGAGGTGGAGGTTGCAGTGACCCGAGATCACGCCACTCCACTCTAGCCTGAGTGACAGAGTGAGACTCCATCTCAAACAAAAACAACAACAACAACAACAACAACAAAACATCAGCTTACACACATGAGAAAGAACCAGGGCAAGAACTCTGGCAACTCTAAAACCTAAAGTGTCTTCTTACTTCCTAATGACTGCATTAAGCTTTGCAGCAATGGTTCTTAAGCAGACTGAAATAGCTGATGTGATACACAGGATTCAGAATCTGGATGACAAGGAAAATCAGCAAGATTCAAAAGAAAGTTGATACCCAATCCAAGGCATCTAAGCAATCCAGTAAAGTAATTCAAGAGCTGACAGACAAAATAACTGTTTTGAGAAAGAACCAAACTGATCTGATAGAGCTAAAAATGTCATTACAAGAATTTCAGTCAGAAATATTAACAGCAGTATAGACCAAGTGGGGAAAGAACCTCAGAGCTTGAAGAATAGTTTCTCGAATCAGTCAGAGAAAAATAAAAAAAATCATAAAAGATGAACAAAACCTCTGAGAAATATGGGATTATATAAAGAAACCCAACCTACAACTCATTGGCCTCCCTGAAAGAGAAGAAGAGACAGCAAGCAACTTGAAAAATATATTTGAGAATATTGTTCGTGAAAAATTTCCCAACCTTGCTAGAGAGGTACACATTCAAATTCAGGAAGTTCAGAGAATCCCTGCAAGATACTGCACAGGAGGAACATCTTCAAGACACATAGTCATCAGATTCTCCAAGGTCAATATGAAAGGAAAAATATTGATGGCAGCTGGAGAGAAGGGGAAATTCACCTACAAAGAGAAGCCCCTCAAACTAACAGCAGATTTTTTCACTGAAATCTACAAACTGAAAAAGATTAGGGACCTTTGTACGGCATCCTTAAAGAAAAGAAATTTCAACCAAGAATTTAATATTTAGTCAAACTAAGCTTTATAAATGAAAGAGAAATAAAATCCTTTTAAGACAAGCAAATGCTAAGGGAATTTGTTAACATCAAACCAGCCTTACAATAGGTCCTTGAGGGAGTGCTAAATATAGAAACAAAAGATTATTGCCAGCCACTACAAATACACACTTAACTTTATAGACCATTGAAACTATAAAGCAACTACACAATCAAGTCTACATGACAACCACTTAACAACACAATGACACGATCAAATTTTCACATATCTACATTAACCTCAGACACAAAAGGGCTAAACAGCTCACTTAAAAGGTATAGAGTGGCAAGTTAGATAAAGAAGCAAGACCTGACTGCATGCTGTCTTTAAGAGATCCATCTCACATGCAATAACATCTATGGGCTCAAAGTAAAGGGATTGAGAAACATGTATGAAGTAAACGGAAAACAAAACAGAAGAGGGGTACCTATTCTTATTTCAGACAAAACAGGCTTTAAACCAAAAATGATCCAAAAGGACAAACAAGGATATCACATAATGCTAAAGGGTTCAGTTCAACAAGAAGACTTAATTAACTATCCTAAATATATATGTAACCAAACACTGAAATACCCAATGTTCTTTGAGACCTATGAAGAGATTTAGATAACCATATTAATAATGTGAGCCTTCAATACTCCATTGACAATACCAGAGAAAACTAACAAAAATATTTGGGCCCTAAACTCAACATTGACCAAACGGACCTAACAGACATCCACAGAACACTCCAGTCAACAACAGAATATACATTCTTCTCATCTGCACATGGCACATACTCTAAAATTGACCACGTATGCAGCCAGAACAGAATTCTCAATAAATTTAAAAAAAATCATACCAACAACATTCTCAAACCACAATGCAATAAAAATATTAATCAATACCATGAGAAACACTCAAAACCATACAATTACATGGAAATTAAACAATCTTCTCCTTAATGACTTCTAGGTAAACAGTGAAATTAAGGCAGAAATCAAGAAAGTCTTTGAAACTAATGAAAACAAAGATACAACATACCAGGATCTCTGGGACATAACTAAAAAGCAGTGTTAAGAGGAAAGTTTTTAGTGCTAAATGCCTACATAAGTAAGTTAGAAAGACCTCAAATTAACATCACACTTAGAGGAACTGGAAAAATGAGGGCAAATCGACTGCAAAGCTAGCCAAAGAAAATAAATAGCCTAAATCTGAGCTTAACTGACTGAAATGGCAATGTGAGAAACCAAACATAAGATTAACAAAACCAAAAGTTGTTTTTTAAAGAATAAGTAAGATTAGTAGAACACTAGCTAGACTAATAAAAAGAAAAGAGAGAACCAAATAAACACAATCAGAAATGAAAAAGGAGACATTACTACTGACCCCACAGAAATACAGAAAATCCTCAGAGACAATTAGAAACACCTCAATACACCCACACCAGAAAACCTAGGATAAATTCTGGGAAGCATGCAACCTCCCAAGACAAACCAAGAAGATATTAAAACCCTGAAAAGATGAATAATGAGCTCCAATATTGAATCAGTCACTATAAACCTACCAACCAGAAAAAGCCCTGGACCAGACAGATTCACAGCTAAATTCTACCAGATGTATAAAGAAGAGCTGATAGAAATCCTACTGAACATATTCCAAAAAATCAAGGAGGAATAATTCCTCCGTAACTCATTCTATGAGACAGCATCATTTGGAAACACAATGAAAAAAGGAATCATTAGGCCAAAATCTCGAAGGAACATAGATGCAAAAATCCTCAGCCAAATTCTAGCAAACCAAATCCAGCAGCATATCAAAGATCCATTATGCTATAGTAGGCTTTATTCCTGGGATGAAAGGTTGATTTAACATATACAAATCAATAAATTGTAATTCATTACATAGATAAAATTACAAACAAAAATGACATAATCATCTCAATAGATGCAGAAAAGGTTTTTGATAAAATTTAATATTCCTTCTTGTTAAAAACTCCCAGCAAACAAGGCATCAAAGGAACATACCTCAAAATAATAAAAGCCGTCTATGACAAACCCACAGCCAACATCATACTAAACAGGCAAGAGCTGGAATTATTGCCTAAACAGGACAAGGATGCCCACTCTCACCACTCCTATTCAGCATAGTTCTGGAAGTCTCAGCCAGAGCAATCAGGCAAGAGAAAGAAATAAAAGGCCTCCAAATAGAAAGAGGGAGACCCAAACTATCTCTCTTCACAGATTATATGATTCTAAACTTAAAAAAAAAAAAAAAAACCCATAGTCTCTGCCCAGTGGCTCATAGAGCTCATAAAAACTTCATTAAAAATTCAGGATACAAAATCAATATAAAAATTCGCCAGAATTTCTATACACCAATAATGTCTTAGCTAAAGCCAAATCAAGAATGCAATTCCTTTTTTTATAGCCACAAAATAATAAAAAATATTATGAATACAGCTAACTAGGGAAGTGAAAGATTTCTACAATGAGAATTATAAAATACTGCTGAAAGAAACCAGAGACAACACAAACAAATGGAAAATCATTTCATGCTCATGGATAGGAAAAATCAATAATGTTAAAATGGCCGTACTGCCCAACACAATTTACAGATTCAATGCTCTTACTACCAAACTACCAAGAACATTTTTCATCGAATTGGAAAAAAAAAAAAGCTATTCTAAAATTCAGATGGAACCAACAAACCCAAATAGCTAAAGAAATTCTAAGCAAAAAGAACAAAGCCAGAAGCATCACACTACTTGACTTCAAAGTACACTAACGGGGTGACAGCAACCAAAACAGCCTGGTACCAGTACAAAAAACAGACAAATAGACCAACTGAACAGGTCAGAGAACCCAGAAATAAAGCCCCACACCTACCACCATCTGATCTTTGAGAAAGTCAACAATTACAAGCAATGGGGAAAGTCTGCTTGAGTCAATATATTGTGTTGGGATAACTCGCTAGCCATATGTATAAGATTAAAACTGGACTCTGTTCTTTTACTATACACAAAAATCTACTCAAGATGAATTAAAGACTTAAATGTAAAATCTAAAATTATAAAAAGCTTAAAATAAAACCTAGGAAATACTATTCTGGATATAGGCCCTGGCAAATATTTCATAATAAAGACTCCAAAAGCAATTTGTTACAAGAAACACAAAATGACAAGTTGGACTTAATTAAACTAAAGAGCTTCTGCACAGCAAAAGAAACTATCAACAGAGTAAACACACATCCTAGAGAACAGGAGAAATTACTCACAATTCAAATTGTAACATACAATTTACCCAGGTAACAAACCTTTTACATGTACCCCCTAATCTTAGAGTAAAAGTTGGGAGGAATAAAAAGAAAACTGCAGACAAATATCTCCTATAAATATTAATGAAAAAAATGTCAAATAATTACTAGCAAACCATATTTAGCAGCATATCAAAAGGATTATACATCATGACCAAACAACGTTTATTCCTGAAATGCAAGGAGAGTTCAGTATGTAAAATTCAATTAATGTAACACATGAGAAAAACCCACAACAAACTAAGAATAGAAAGAAACTAGGCTGTGTGTGGTGGCTCACACCTGTAATCCCAGCACTTTGGGAGGCTGAGACAGGCAGATCGCCTGAAGTCAGGAGTTTGAGACCAGCCTGACAACATGGAGACACCCCATCTCTACTAAAAATACAAAACTAGCCAGGTGTGGTAGCACATGCCTGTATTCCCAACTACTCAGGAGGCTGAGGCAGGAGAATCATTTGAACCCAGGAGGCGGAGGTTGCGGTGAGCCGAGATTGCGTCGTCATTTCACTCCAGCCTGGGCAATAAGAGTGAAACTCCATCTCAAAAAAAAAAAAATAAAAAAAAAGGAATAGAAAGAAACTGTCTCAATATAATAAAGGCCATAAATGTAGAATCCCCAGGACCGTGATACTAAATCGGGAAATAGAGCTGATTTTCTATTATCAGAAACAAGGCAGGATACCCACTTTCACCACTTTCATTCAACACAGTATTGGAAGATCTAGTTAGGTCAATTATGGAGGAAGTCAAAATAAAAGGCATCCACGACTGGGTGCAGTGGATCATGTCTGTAAATGGGGAAGGATCATGTAAGTCAGATTCGAGACCAGCCTAGTAACCTGGTCCCTATAAAATACAAAATTCGCCAGGATGGTACAAAATCAGCAAAAAAATTCAGTTGCATTTCCATTTACTAACAATGAATAACCTGAAAAGGAGATTAAGAAAATAATTACATTAATAATATCATCAGCAAGAATAAAACACTTAGGAATTAGTTTAACCAGTAAGGCAAATGACTTGTACACTGAAAGCTAGAAAACATTCCTGAAAGAAATTTAAAGATACAAATAAAGAGAAAGACATCTCATGTTTCCCTCAGTTCACCTCCAAGCTGTCCTCACACCTATTTGTCTTTCTCTGCTCACAGCTCTCTATGCAGCTCTCCTTTCTTCCCCTCTCCTTTTCTCTCTCTCTCTCTTGCTATATCTCTTTGTGTTTGTCCCCTTCCTTCAGAAAAATAACACTTCTTCTACTCTCTGCCTCATTCACATTCACCTGGGAACCAAAAATTCCCCTCAGTGCTTAGTATTCCCATCATTGGGAAAAGTATGTCACATTCTATAATGAGAACCAGTGTCATCTACCCCCAGAGATCTTGGAAATAGCTGAAGGTTCTTTGGAAACTTCAGAGAAGTCTTTGTCTTTCTCATTTTCTTCTAAGTAAATTAAGACTTTTTTTCCCCCAAGAACCAGCATCTAAGATAAAAATGTTAAACATTTATTATGACAGGCATAAAAAGGAATGAAGTCTGAGTTATGCTGTAACTTGGAGAAACCTTGAATACATTACGCTAAGTAAAAGCACCTTAAAGACATTGTGCTAAGTAAAGTTCCCATATGTGATTTTATTTACATGAAATGTCCAGTACAGAAAAATCTGGAGACCAAGTATGTTACTGATTATTTAGGTCTGGAGGAGGGGGTGTTGGGGAAATAAAAGCATTATAGCTAAAGGCTGAAGGGTTTCTTTTAGCAGTGATAAAAATATTCTAAAATTGACTGTGATGTTGCTTGCACATACATGTGAGTATATTAAAAAACTAGTATTCACTTTGGGCAAATTATAATATGTGTGAATTATATCTCAATGCATTTTTATTTAAAAATTAAATAATTAAAAAATAAAAATGAAAAAGACACACCTAGAAAGGAAAACTATAGGCCAAAATTCTCATGAACAGTGATGCAAATACCCATAGCAAAATATTATAAATCAAATATAACCATGTATAAAAATAATTATATACCATTTTGGTTCAGATATTCAAGAATTCAAGACTGGTTCTATATTCTAAAGCCAAACTATATAATTCAGTATATTAATAATTCAAGAATAAAAATTATATAGTCATTCCATTGATGTAGAAAAAGCTTTTAACCATATTCAAGAGCAATTTATTATAAATACTGTCAGCATATTAGTAATAGTGGTGATTTTCTCACCTTAATAAAGAAGATATACAAAATACTGTTAGCTAACATCACACTTACTCATGAGAAACTAGCTTCTTTTGCACAAATATTAGGAAAAAAGTATGGATGTCCCATCTTACCTCTTATTCAACATCATACTGGAAGTTCTAGCTAATGCAATACCAAAAGAAAAGGAAATTAAAAATAAACAGATTGGAAAGGAAGAAATAAAACTCTGTTTGTAGATGACTTGTTTATTTTTGTAGAAAATCCCAAAGAATCAACAAAAAACAGTTCTAAAACTAATGAATAATAAGCAAGGTTGTAGAGTACAAAGTTACTACACAAAAGTCAATTGCTTTTCTATATACAAATAATAAACAATTGGAATTTAAGGTTAAAATCGCAATGCCATTTACATTATCACCCAAACTATAAAATACTAAGATATAAATCTAACAAAATAAGTGCATAATATATATGAAGAAAACTATAAAACTCTTATAAATCAAAGAAGATCTAAACATACGAGGAGGCATTCCATATTCACAGATAGGAAGATTTAAGGTTAAGATATCAGTTCTTTCCAATTTGATCTATAGATGCATCGTAATTCCAGACAAAATCATAGGAAGTTATGGATATCAACAAACTGATTCTAAAGTTTATATGGAAAGACAAAACATTGAAAGCAGCCAACACAATATTAAATAAAATCCAAGTCAGAAAAAAAGACACTATTTGACTTCCAGATTTACCATAAAACCACAGTCATCAAGATAGTATGGTGTTAGTAGAGATACAAATTGATGAAAGAGATCAGAATGCCCAGAAATAGATGCACATTAATAGAGTCAAATGTTTTTTGACAAAATTTTACATGCAATTTGATGTAGAAAGAATAGTCTTTTCAACAAGTAGTGCTGGAACAATTGGATGGCCATAGACAAAAACAAATTTAAAAACTCTGGGCATATGCCTTACAACATTCACAAAAACTAACTCAAGATGAGTCATACCGGTAAATACAAAATGCAAAATATAAAAGTTCTAGAGGAAAGTGAAGGAAAATTTTTATGTAATGACGAATTTATGATAATTTCTAAAAACAATACAGAAAGCATATTAAAGAAAAACTTGATAAATTAAACTTTATTATTAATATTGAAACTTCAGCTCTGTAAAAGACTGTTCAAAGAATAAAAAGACAAACTACAAACTAGGAAAATAGATATGAAACATATATTTGATAAAGGACTTGTATTCAAAATACATAAAGAATATTTTAAACCCAATGACTAGAAAAAAAAACCTACCAGAAAATGGGCAAAAGATATACAGAATAAAAACAAGCATATGAAGTGTTTCTAAACATAATTTGACTGTGGGAAAATGAAAATTGAAAAAGCAATGAGATTATATTACAAACCTATTAGAATAGCTAAAACCTAAAAACTTTACAATATTTCTTGCTGGTGAGAATGTAAACTACGTGACTTCTCCTTGATTTCTGGAGGAATTGCAAAATAATAGGAATATGGTTGGGAAGTTTCTTTGAAAAATAAATATAGTCTTGTCATAAAATTTAGCTGTCTTTCTCTTGGGTATTTATTCAACTGATTTTAAAGTTTATGTCAGAATAAACAGAAAAAAATGCCAAAATCATGCATATAAACACTTATAACAGCTATACTCACAATCCCCCACAATTGTAATAAACCAAGATGTCCTCTAATGGGAATAGATTTTTTTAAGAATGTGGTATGTACATATATACAACTGAATATTACTTAGTGATAAAAATAAATAAGCTCTCAAGCCATAAAAAACATGGAGAACCTTAAATGTATTTGCTAATTTTACAAAGCCAATCTGTGAAGTCTGTGTACTGTATGATTCCAATTTTAAGATAGTCTGAAAAAGACAAACTATAAAGCCAATAAAAAGATTAGTTATTGTCAGGAATTTAGTGGGAGGGCACAATGGTTGAATAATAGTTGAAGCACAGGGAATATTTTGGAGTGATAAAACTATTCTGTGTGACACTTTAGTGGTGAGTGTATGATACTATTTCTCAAAAACTATAGAACTTTGCAGTGCACTGAGTGAACCATATTGTATGCAACTTAATGAAAAATTGTTTAAAGTCATTGGGGAATGCTAAGATAAAATGCAAAATGTCACAAAACAATCTAACTCTATTACAAACATTTAAAAAACTCACTGAAGATAGAGAAAAAGATGCTGATATAAGTAACATTGGAAATGGCTGGATTTTGTAAACTGAAGACAAAAACATTGTACACTAATGCAGAAAGTGATTTAACACTGGGGTATGGTCACCAGCTGTGAAATTGTTATGCATGTAAGTTGGAAATGTACAATTTTCTAAATGGATAGTGGTTGGTGGGAGCCAACGTTTTCGTGTTGGATTGAGAAGTTACAGATAAGCAATGAAAGGAGGCTTGAAACATGCACATGGTAAAGTGTTATGGTTGAAAATATTAGTATGAACTCATGTTTAGCTTGTCACATATATGGATGGCTATATACAGAAATATTTCTAGATAAGTGTGTGTACAGGGTTAGTATACACTTTATATATATAGTTTTTACTTAGTCAGATGAGAAGGTCTAAAAGAAATGACACCCTTGTGGCAATGAGCACTCTAGGTACCCAGATTGTGATTTCCAATTTAATTTTCTAATTAAAGAAACTAGGCCTTCTTGGAGAAATGACTAATTTTAAAACTGGGGCACAAAATACACAAGATGAGCCTGAAGCATCTTAGAGTTCCATAAGTAAAGATGTGCTCAAAAAGCAAGCAAAAATAACCTAAATCTCACAATGATGGAGACATGTTAAGAGGATGCAAATTTCAACTGAAAGATCTCTCAGTGACCAAAGGTAGAATAATTTGACCTACAATATAAATAAAATATTATTAGATTAAAATACAAAGTATAAAATAAATATCTGTAAGTCCATACTGAAGTAAATAAATGATTGAATACATAAACAAATGGGGGAAATTTGAAAAATCTCCCATGCATAAAAATTTCAAATAATTCATATAGTCTGCCCTCAGAAATGTGCAGCATAATTCATGCTCCTTCAGAGTGGGCTGTGCATATTGACTTCCTTCCCAAGAGTATAGTATAAAAGCAGGGAGGGAAGGAGACTTTATAGTGGAGACACTTGAAAAACACTTCCTCAGCCAAGTAATCAAGGTTAACACCCACAGTCTCAAGACGTGTTGACAGTATGTATTCTTGGTGCGATGCAGTGAAAGAGTTTTACTTCTGTGGTCTTTCTCCTAAAAATACATTACCATAGAATAATATGAGAAAAACATCAGACAAATTCCAGTTTAAGGACAATTTACGAAATTCTTGATCAGTACTCCTTAAACTTTCAAGGTGATCAAAAGCAAGAAAAGACTAAGACACTGTGACAGTCATGAGTAGCCTGAAAGTACACGACTATTGATCAATTTCTAATAATTATAACAAGTAAACACATTAGTGTAACATAGGGAAAACTGGATATAACTCTGTACCCTATTCTTACTTTTTCTGTAAATCTACGTGTTCTAAAAAAGTTTATTAAAAATAAATATTATTAAGAAAAATATTATCAAAATTACCCAACCAAAAATATAACCTAGTTTTTATAATTGAAAACTTTTCTTGTTGAAATTTAAAAATTACAAAAATGTTTTTAAAGATTGATGAGCTCTTAGTGAAGCGAAGATTATCAAAGCATGAAAATTTCACAAAATTTTATACAGGTAGACAGAGATATGTAAAATGACTTTTAAAATAATATTAGTTACATAGAGAAAAAATAAAGACTATCTATACTGCATCAGTTTTCAAGTGATAGATAACAAATTACCCTTAACTTTGGTGGGTTAAAATAACCCACAGTAATTATCTTTCAGTTTCTGTGGGTCGGAAGTCTGGACAAGGCTTACCCCAGCTTGGGTTTTTTTCAGTAGCAGAAATCAGTGTGTCAGCTGGGTGATCTAAAGACTTGACTAGGGAGAATTCACTTCCAAGATCATTTGTTTGTTGGCATTATTGTAGGTTGTTAGAGTAAGAGTCTCATTCTCTCACCGAATGTTTGAGGCTTCTCTTAGCTGCTTGCCTTTGAGCCTCACCAATAAAACCACTTGCTTCATCAAAGTGTGCAAGTGAGAAAGAAAGAGAGTCTGCTAACAAGGTGAAAGTCACAATCTTTTGTAACCCCATAGCAGATGTGACACCCTATCATACTGTATTATCTTTTTTAGAAGTAAGTTACAGTAAGTCTTCTCTTAATATCATTGATAAATTCTTGGAAACTACAACTTTAAGTAAAACAATGTGTAATGAAACAAATATTATCATAGGCTAATTTATGTAAACAAGAGTTACATTCCTGTGATATATTTCTGGTCTCAAAAAATGTCACCAAACTTCTAAATAAAGACCCCAAACACTTCTAATATGAAACATTGAAATAAATGTGAGCTATACTTACATTTAAGAAAAATTAACAAAAACAAGTAAAATACTTGTTTACCCAATATTTGGTGGATGGGTGAGTGACAGTGGTTATAGTGATAGTGGGTTAAATCAAGGAATAAATGTAATTTATTTTCTTCTGCTACCTTTGGGATTAGTTTGTTCTTGTTTTTTTAGTTTCTCTGAGTGTGATGTTAGATCATTAATTTGAGATATTTCTGTTTGAGGTAGGTATTTAGTGCTGTCTTCTTCCTATCACTGCTTTTGCTGCATCCCAGAGATTTTGGTATGCTGTGTCTCTGTGTATTTGAAAAAACTTTTTTATTTCTTCCTTAATTTCATTGTTTACCCAAAGTCATTCAGGAGCAAGCTGTTGAATTTCCATGTCACTGTGTGGTTTCAAGAGAATTTCTTGGTATTTATTTGTATTTTTATTTCACTGTGATCTGAGAGTACCAAGGTAATCATATTTTGGTATTTTTTCAACTTTTTGGAATTTATTGAGGTTTGCTTTATTGCCAAGCATGCAGTCAATCTTGGAGTATGTCCCGTATGCAGGTGAGAAGAATATATATTATGTAGTTGATGGGTGGCATGTTCTCTAGGTGTCTATTAGGTCCAATTGGTCATGTTGAGTTTAAGTTTAGAATTTCTTTGTTAGGTCTCTGCCTCAATGATCTGTCTAATGCTGACAGAGGGTGTTGAAGTCCCCCACTGTTATTGTATGGCTGTCTAAGTCTTCCATTGGTCTAGCAGTACATGTTTTATGAATCTGGGTACTCCAGAGTTGAGTGTGTATGTATTTAGTATAGTTAAGTCTTCTAGTTGAATTGAATCCTTTATCATTATGTAATATCCTTTTTTGTCCTTCTTGATCATTGTTGGTCATCATCTGTTTTATCTGATATAAGAATAGTAGCCTCTCCTCCCTTGTGTTTTCCCTTTGTGTTGTAGATCTTTCTCCAACCCCTTACTTTGAGCCTATGGATGTCATTATATGTGAGATGGGTCTCTTGAAGACAGCAGATGGGTAGAGTTTTTATTATTATTATTATTATTCAACTTGCCACTCCGGGTCTTTTAAGTGGGCATTTAGACCATTTACATTCAAAGTTAATGTTGATAAGTGAGGTTTTGATCCTATTGTAAAGCTGTTAGCTGGTTGCTTTGTAGTTTCTATTGTGTGATTTCTTTATATGGTATGTGGGCCATGTACTTAAGTGTGTTTTCGTGGTAGTAGGGATTGTCTTTAATTTCCGTGTTTACCAACTCTCTTAAAAAATATCTTGTACGGCTGGTCTAGTGGTGATAAATTTCTATAGCACTTTCTTATCTAGAAAAGATTTTATTTCTCCTCCACTTATGAAGCTTAGTTTGGCTGGATATGAAATTATTGGTTGGAATTTCTTTTCTTTAAGAAAGCTGAAAATAGGCCCTTAATCTCTCCTGGATTGTAAGGTTTCTTCTGGAAAGTCCACTGTTAGCTTGATGAGGATCACTTTGTATGGGATTGGACCTTTTTCTCTTGCTGCCTGTAAGGTTTTTTGTTTGTTTGTTTGTTTGTTTGCTTGTTTGTTTTTAACATTGACCTCAGACAGTCTTGTGCCTCGATGATGTTTGTTTTGAATAGTATCTCACAAGTGTTCTCTGGATTTTTCATATCTAGACGTCCTCTCTCTAGCAAGACCAGAAAAATAGTCTTGAATTTTTCCCTTGAATACGTTTCCAAGTTGCTTACTTTCCCTTCTTCTATCTCAAGAATGCCAATAATTCATATGTTTGGCCACTTTATATAATCTCATATTTCCTGAAGTATTATTCATTAAAAATTTTTTTTCTTTATTCTTACCTCACTGGGGATAGTTTGAAAGACAAGTTTTCCGCACTAAAATTCTTTATTCTGCTTGGTCCAGTCTAATATAAAGCTTTCAATTGTATCTTAAGATTTCTTATATGAGCTTTTCAATTCCAGAAGCTCAGATGGATTTATTTTTGCTATGTTTGTCTCTTCCTTCATTTCCTAAATTTCTCTAGAAGTTTTCTTGTGTTGATTTCCAACCTTGTCTTGCATCTCATTGAGTTTATTTTCAAATCATGCTTTGAATTCTTTATCTGTCTTTTCTGAGTTTCCATTTTGGATAGAAACTATTGCTGGAGAGCTAGTACAATCCTTTGGAAGTGTGGCTACATTCAGATTTTTCATGGTGCCAGAATTCTTGTTGTGGTTCCTTCTCACTTATTTTTTTTTAATTATTTTCATACAGGTATAATATTTTCTTTTTCTTCCTTTCTTTGTAATTTTTCTTTTTTCACTTTTCCTTTCCTCCCTCCCTAGGGGGTGCGACTGTAGAGAATGCTAGTTAGGGTATTTGCCTTTGCTTCTACAGCCCTATGAACTTCTGTTGGCAAGTTTTATATTGGGTTGTGCAGTTTGACCTACAAGCCAGTAGATGGCCCTTATAGGTAAGAACTGGCTGTGGCCAACGTTGCTGGGTATAAATTGATTTTTTTTTTTACTGGCAGAAGCTCTTTGTTGCCTCAGGCAATGGGCTGATCCATGGAACTCACAATGGTCTGAGCTCCCTGCTTAGCCCCAGGGGCAGAAACAATGATGGGTGGGGTTGGACTGGTAGGTCCACCTACACCAGGTCCCGGATGCCAGGCATAAGCACCAACACCAGAGGAGAATCCAGTGGGCAGCCATCTAGACATGTGCCTAGGTGTGGAGCTGGAAAACTCACTTGGCCCTAAGTTCTCTACAGGGGGTTGGAGGGCAGACTAAACTCCTAATCCTAAATAGTGGGTGCTCTAGATGCCTGGAGATCTGCCTGGGCATGAAATGGAGGGAGCCCCCCTGCCCCAGGATCTCCTCACAGGAAGTATGGGGTGGCTGATACTGCTGATCCAGTTGAGCTGGTGTTCCAAATGCCTGAAAATATGCCTGGCTGCGGAGCACAGAGGGACCCCCTGTATCAGAATCTCTGCATGTGGAGGGATGGGGGAACTCAAGCTGTTGAAGCAGGCAAGCAGGTACTCCGAATGCCTAAAGATCTGCCTGGGCATGTAGCAGAGAAGGAAGAACTGACTTCTTAGTAATATTGAGACCTTCTAATCTTGAACACATTATAGCTTTCCATTTAGTTAGAGTTTTTAGAAATTTGCCTGTTTCAGGAAAACTCCCTCTAATCATGATTTTCCTCTGCTCTCACACCACAGCAACAATTATCACAGAAGAAGATTTCTATGACCGAAGGTACAAGGACTTTTCCCCACACACTGAGCAGCAGACATCAGCTGCATGTCCTGACACTATCTTCCTGGGGATAGTGTCAGATCCCCCAGGTTGAGAGTTCAGTCCCCAAGACTGCCCCCGACCCCCAAGACACCAGTTGGAAGTCCAGGCCTCTGGAACTTCTGACCAACTAGCTTTGAGTTGAGATTCCCACAGCACCCTCTTTGGGTTCAATTAATTTGCTGAAGCAACTCAGAGATATCAGGGAAGCACATTTAATAGCTTATTATAAAGGATATTGCAAAGGACACAGATAAAGAAATTGACAGGGCAAGGTATAATAGAAGAGTCACAGAGCTTCCTTGCCCTCCTAGGGTACCCCACTCACCAGGAACCTCTACATGTTTATTGAATGTGAAGTCTTGAAACTCTCCAAACACAGTCTTCCTGAGTTTTTATGGTAGCATTCTTTCCTTCAGAGCATGAGGTAGGACCCTCTCAGGGAAGAGCCCTAAGACTCACATTCAGGAAGATGGGAGAAGATTAGAGAGTCCTGCCTTGGGGCAGGTAAAAGGAGGGCAGGTGAGAGATTCTTTTTCTTGAGGACTAACACACCCAGTATTATAACAAAGGACTGTAATAAGAGCTATGTGAGTTATAACTGAAAACCACAGAAAACATATATATATATATTTATATATAATATAAATATATAATATATAAATATAAATAATACAATATAAAATATAAATATATGTATTTATATTTATAAACACCACATTGCATCAGCAATGTTTTATAGTTTTTAGCATAGAAACCTTTTATATATTATATTTTTATGCATTAGATTTACGTTTTTGACATTTCACCAGTTATATCTTTTATCTTCTAATGTTTGTTGCTATTATATAGAAATGAAATTGATTTTATTTTTCACCATGTATCCAGTAATCTTGGTAAATTCTTAGTTCTTATTTGTTAGTTTATTAAGGATTTCTTTATCAACAATCATATCTTCTGTCAATAAAAATAGTTTTCTTTTTTCTTCCCAAACTTTCTGAAATGTGTTTATTTATTTTGTTCATTACTATTCAGTGCAAAGTTACATTCAGATGGTGAGAATATTCTCTTAGCTGTATAACAGCTAAGCTTTGAACTTATGAAGAACCATTTAATATATTAGCCATGGCATTAGCTGTAGATGTTTTAAAAATTTCTTTTATCATATTGAGACATTTCCCTCTATTTATAGTTTTATGTTTTCAACCACAGATAGATGTTGAAGTTTGTGAAATAATTTTTCTGCATTCATTGAGATGATATACTTTTTCTTCTTTATGTTCAATGTGGTAAATTATTCTATTTGATTTTATAATATTAAATCAATTTTGCATTTTTGAAACAGACCCCACTTGATACTACTATTTTATTTAGTATTGAATAATACAAATAATAGTAGTATTAAATAAGCTCACCTGGGCTTTGAGGGTTGAGAGTGTGTGTGTGTGTCTATGTGTGTGTGAATATTTGGATGACAAATTTGATGTATTTACGTATGGCTATTCCGAATCAGCATGTTAAATTATTTTTTTCAAGGAAATTTTTGCATTTTGGCATAGTGTCATTTACAATATTCTGTTGTCTCCCTTTTATTATCTAGAGGATGACCAATATTAATAGTTCAACCTTCATTTCTGTAATTGTTAATTTTGCTCTGTGTTTCTTTTTCTCTCTCTGTCTCTCTCAGTATGTCTTGTTAGTATGTCTTCTAAAGAAATATGCTATTTCACTTGCTGTACTTTAGAATTATTGCTATATTTTCTTTTTCATTTTTTCTGCTCACCTTTATAATTTGCTCTATTTTAATTATATTGAATTTAAATTACTCAACTTTTTAATGATAGAAAAGTTTTACTTTTTTCCTTCTCATGTAAGCATTTATATTATAGGTTTTTCTCTAATCACTGCATTCCACAAATGTATACATGTTATAATTTTATCATTTGATTAAAAATATTTTATAATGGCCCACATGACTAATTTTTGTCATGACTACTTACCAGCGTGTGATAAACTTTTCAAATTTGTGGGGCTTTTCAAGATATTTTATATTACAATTATTAATTTAGTATCATTGTTTTCAAAGAGTATGCTTTGTAACATTTCTATCTTTGATACTGATTTATTTTTAGGCTAGCTGCTTATTTGTACCTATCATATTCTGTCTATGAAATTGTGTTTTTTTCTCTCAAGAGACTCTCCTGAGTGAGAACTTTTTACTATGTTTTCTTGGAATTTGCATTACATTTGAAGCTAAAAATATTTGTTTAAAGGTCAAAAGTAGAGATTTCATCTATAGACTGGAGCAAATTCCAGCCTGGGCATATCTTTGTCTAGAAATCTAAAGCCCCCTCTTCCAGTTCTAATTCTTTTTAAGGTATGTTTTTTTTTTAAGGCTATCCCAAATTTGTAAATGTATGGTGTAAAAATGTTGTGAATCTCTTCCATCTTACTTGGTGGATGGGTGAGAAAATGGTGGTGGTAAGATAAGAATATAAGAATGGGACTGACAAAGTAATTCAATATTCAGCCATTCCAACAAGCCCCTATTACAGCCACCATTCTCCCTCTCCCTCTCTCTCTTTGTGCTGCCATTTTAATGATTCTGCTAGGCTGCTAGGCAGATATAGAGAAACTCTCCCCTCTACTACAATTGTCACTTCTGGGTACTGAGCTCTGGTTTCCTGGACATACTTTATCCATAAATAGGTAGAAATTTCTCATCCACACAGTCTATCTCCTTTTTCATTTGTTTTTATGTGTTTATTTTATTATCATTTTATAATATCCTTGGAGAAAAGAGAAACAGACACTATGGGTTTGATTAACCACCTTGAACTCACTACTTCTTCAGTGTCATTTTCTTGTTTTAAACTGATATCATGGCCAATAAAAATGTTGACCTTTTATATCAGAACTTTTCAAATAAATCCCTCTTCCCAATTTTGGATGGCTGCTTTGTGAAACCCAAATCAGAAATGTTTTATATCTAATTTGGTTAGATTACATTTCATGACCCTCTTGTTAACCTTTTAAAGTGTTTTTGACTCTATTTTGTCATCTGAAATATCACAGCTCTCTCCTGCCAGTATGCCATCTGTGATGACATATGGTGATTTTACTTCTACAGCACAATTTGAAAAGGATCATTGCATCACTGTCAGCCTGAATCCTAACTTAGATAACTAACCTGAGGCCCCTTTCCAGGTGCAGAGGCAAATTGTTTTTGGGCCTTTGAAAATTGTTCCCCTGATACAACTAAAGTTATTTGTTCAAAAGGAGAGAAAGTAAAATTTAAGGATAAAATAAATGTCTGGAGTTGTAAATGCATTATGTCTATTACATTTCAAAAATGTAAAGTTACAATATTTTTCTATTATGGACAGAGATACTGAAGCAAAAGGCATTTATGCCACTGGGTTAGACAGCCAGCAACTAAGAAGAAACTTGAACTCATAGCTGATGTATCCAAAACTCATGCTGTCCCCACTGCTACCTGCATAGTTTTTTAAAAATTTGTTTCATTTTAGATTCAGGGGCACATGTATATGTTTGTTACAAGGGTGTGTTGTGTACTGGTGGGGACCGCACTTCTAGTGTACCCAATACTCAAATAGTGAATACTGTACATAATAGGTAAGTTTTCAACTCTTACCCCTGTTCCCTTCTCCTCCATTTTGGAGTCCCCAGTGTCTATTATTTCCATCTTTATGTATAACCATTGTTTAGCTCTCAATTATGATTGAGAAAATGTGGTATTTGCTTTTCTGTTTCGGAGTTAATTCACTTAGGATAATGGCCTCCAGCTCCACCCATGTTGCTGCAAAGGACATGATTTCTTTCTTTCTATGGCTGTGTAATATTCCATGGTGTACATATACCACATTTTCTTTTATCCAATCAACTACTGATGGATACTTAGGTATCCATGACTTTGCTATTGTGAATAGTGCTGTAATACACATATGAGTGCAGGTGTCTTTTTATATAATGATTTATTTTCCCTTGGGTAGACACCGAGTAGTGGGATTTCTGGGTCATAGAGAATGAACTAATTTACATTCTCACCAACAGCATATAGGCATTCACAGGTTCATTTTATTGTAATAGCAAGCTAAACAATAAAATAAAATTAGCAGAGCTCAGCAATTCCAGTTCTTCCTATATCCTGATCTTGGACTCCAGCTTTACAAGAAGTGTTTCGAACTGCCTTAGTTTGATGTTTCTTCAGAAAAGACTGTGTTTACTACAATTAGCAAAGAACAAAATTTCTGGTTTAGTTCAATTGCACAAAGATATCAAATGTCGCTGCTGTTGTCTTTACTGAGAAAAAACAGTAACTGCTAAGATCCTAGGCATTTCATCTGTCTATATTCCAATCAGTGAGAAAGAGAGTGCCAAACTGCAGAAAGCGTATCATACTTTACTGTCCTTTCTTTTAGAAGCTTTCCACCATTGATTAGAACTATATGAAGTGGTCATCTATGAATGTAAGATATGTGAGGAAATAGTGTTTTTAATACTACTTGATTCACATTCCCATCTTCTATCTCACCTTGAAGACAATTTTCTTAATGCTAATTAGTGTATATTTATTTTTGTATAGCTCACTCTAAAATTTATGCTATTATTATGTACACATGTATTTTAATTTAAATAAATTGTGTGCCTTATTCTGTTTCTTACTTAAACATCATAGATTATGTTTGTGAGATCCATCTATTTTCCAACATGTATATGTAGTCCATGTTCTAATCATTGAGTAGAAACTCCATGATGTTCATCCAATATATGTTGCACTCAAAATCCCCCATTATCACAGCAGAACCAAATTGTGTACCTATCTTTGTGCATGTACACTTATAGGCCTGTGTAAGAAATTCTTTGGGATACATATACAGATACAGAATACTTAGTTTGGCTAATCAGTGCCGTATTTCTCTTCAGAATGGTGATGCCAATTTACATTCCTAAACTGCATGTATGGGAATTACATCACTGTCACATATTCTACATCACTGTCACATGTTCATAACATCAAGTTTCTAAATTATACTAAATTACAATTTTATATTGTATAAATTATATTTAAAAGTTTACATAAAATATAAACTTTGTATTAAATAAAAGTTTAATAGCCATAATAGCGTTTTGCTATTTTAAGTCCAGTGTCCCTGATAACATTAATTTTGTCCTCCTCTTCATATGTTCTTTAAAGTTTTTAATATATTTTCCTATATCTGATGGTTTCAAGTTTTGCTCACCATTGTTTGTCAATGAGATTCTTTCCCTTTTCATTTTGATTTGTGGATCTTCATATTTTTAGATGCTATCTCTATGTCAGATTTAGACATGTAAATTTATTCTCTGGAACTGTTTTCCATATACTACTTTCATTAAATGAAAAAACAATTTTAACAAACACCACTGAATCATTTAATGAAATAACTTATTGGTAATATCATCATACACTTCCATTTATTTTATTTCCAAATTTAGTTTGAATTTTTATTTAAAATATCTTTCTCTATCTTTGCTGTATCCAGTGACTACATTCCCCCTGCAATCCCTGTTTATGGTTCCTTCCACCCTCTACAAAACACTTCACTTCAACATCTGGTTCTATCATCAGATCTCTTTTTCTAAATTTGATTCTGTGTCCCTCATATTAGGAATCTTGTGATTACATTAGACTGACCTTAACAATCCAGGATAATCTCCCGTTTCAAGATCCTTAACTTAATAAAATCTGCAAATTCCCTTTTACAATATAAGAAAGATATCATATTCACAGATTCCAGATATTAGGAAATATTTTGAGAGTCATTGTTTAGACTACCACATGTTCAAAAGAAAATGCAAAAAATATATCATATAATGCCTCATCATAAGAAAGCCAAAGTTGATATTTTAATCTTATAGAGTAGACTTCAGGAAAATAAATATTACAATGAAAAAGACAAATATTTAAGTGATAAAAGAAACAATTTACAAAAATTACATAATCCAAATTTATATGCACAAAATTATAGACCAATTCCAAACACATGAAACATGTACTAAAACAAACAGAATTAAATAAAGAGGCAAATTAGTGATTGCATTTAGAGATTTCAATATTTATTTCTCAGTAATTGGTGGTATAATTAAGCAAATTAAAATTAAGGTAATGTAAATATATAATACATATAATTAAAATTGATAGGGAATAGTAGACTTGAATAACAATATCAACCAACTAAATCTAATCAATATTTATAGAACACTATATCCAAAATAAAAAAGATCAAAATCATGGAGGAAATTGTTTCAAAATTTTTTTGCAATATTTCTAAAGTAGTAATTAGAAAGAAATTTATAGCATTAATACTTTCATCGGGAAAAAAGCAAAGAATATAAATCTAGTTTTCTGATTTAAGAAGCTAGAAAAAGTCAAATTATAATCAAAGAGTATAATTAAGAAAATTATGAAGCTAATAGCAGAAACAAGTAAAAAGAGAAAACATACAATAAATAGAATCAATGGCTCAAAAGTTGGTTGATTAAAAATATTAATAAAATTGATAATTTTTTCTTGGCCAGAATTACAAAGAAAAATGGGAAAAAGATACAATATTAAGAATGAAGAGACATCTTTAAGAGTTTTACAAATACTACAATAAAAATAAAAGAATAAAAGATTTTCCTTGAAAATCACAACTTTAAGGCCTTCTCAAGAAGAAATAATCAGAATAGCATTAAATGGATTGAATAAATTGTACCTAAAGTAAAAAAACACAGACACAAAAATTTAAAATCAGACAATTTCACTAATCAGTCCTATCAATATGTTTTAAATTAAAAATTATAACTTTTCAGTAAATCATTCAGAAAATGAGGAAGAAAAAATTACTAACTCGTTCTAGGAGATCAGTATTTTCCAAAATCTAAAACCAAACAAAATACTAGAAAATAAATCAAGAAAACACACAGTAAAAAATAAACAAAATGTAAGACAATACTCCTCATGAACATATGTTTTAAAACAATTAACCAACTGTTACGAAATATAATCAAGCAATATAGGAAATGATAATCCAACATGCTCAAATGCAGGTTATCCAGGAGTAGAAATTAATATACCATGAGTTACTGCCATATCCTCACTACCATGGCTAAAATGAAAGACTGACAATTCCAAATGTAGTTAACTAAGGTAAAATCACTTTAGAAAATATTTCAGTCTGTTGTATGATTTACCTCACTTATATGATATAGCTGTACTATTCTTATGTATTTAAATAAGATAAATAAAAAGGCAGCTGGGCACTGTGGCTCACACCTATAATCCCAGCACTTTGGGAGGCCGAGACAGGCAGATCACGAGGTCAGGAGTTTGAGATGAGCCTGACCAACATGGTGAAACCCCGTCTCTACTAAAAATACAAAAATTAGCTGGGTGTGGTGGTGCACACCTGTAACCCCAGCTACTGAGGAGGCTGAGGCAGGAGAATCACTTGAACCCAGGAAGCGGAGGTTGCAGTGAGAAAAGATCGCACCATTGCACACCAGCCTTAGCAACAGAGTGAGACTCTGTTTCAAAAAAAAAAACAAAAAAAAAGGCAAAATGTCTACACAAAGACTTGGACAGTAATATCTATAGCTTATTTGTATAAATTTGTCATAAACTGAAAAATGAAAACCAATGAAAAATAATTGAATAAACACACAAATTCTGGTACATCTGTATAAATAGTAACAAACAATAGAAATGAATGATGTGCTGATACTCAAAAGCACATAGATAAATCTCAATACCATTGTTCTGAGTGAACAAAATTAGACATTAAAGATTATATACCTTTCCAGGTATATAAAGCTCTAGAAAAGACAAATGTAGTGTTTAGCTATAGAAAGCACATCAATAATTGTCTTGGGCCATGGGCAGAAGGGTATTGACTGGAAGAAACACAAAGGAGATGTGTTTGAGTTGATGGAAATGTTCAACATAATCTCACATTTGTTAATAGGTGCAATTCATTTTATGTTAAATTTTATCTCAGTATATTTATTGTTAAAATATCATACCCCTCTTCCCCTTTTACTTTATAATGTATCATTCAGGTTTTTTATCTATTTAGGCTTTACCTTTATATATTGTATTAGGTGTGTTTTTTGTTTGGTTAGATTAAATTTTATTTTTCTCTATGTGATTAACATATTTTTATAACTCTATTATACATTAATTTTGTATGGATTTTGCTTTTAACATTATTGTATTTTACAAAAAATTAGCCAGGCGTGGTGGCGGGTGCCTGTAGTCCCAGCTACTAGGGAGCCTGAGGCAGGAGAATGGCATGAACCCGGGAGGCGGAGCTTGCAGTGAGCCGAGATGGTGCCACTGCACTTCAGCCTGGGCAACAGAGCGAGACTCTGTCTCAAAAAAAAAAAAGAAAAATGTTATTGTATTTTAAATCCTAATATATACATGGATCCTCCAATAGGCTTTTTCTCCATTGACCCATATAACTTGTTATTTTATCAATACCTCTGTTACTTTCTATTAAGATATGCTAATATCTTTACAGAAAATCTCTACTCTTTTTTTGTCTTCTCCAAAGTTAGCTCTAGTGAGCCATGATTAATCCATATATATTTTAGAGTATGCTATTAAATTTCTAAAGCAATCCAACTAAAATTTTTATTTTGTATCATCTAGATTCATAGATTAAATTGTACCAATTTTATGTTTTAAAAATATTTCCGTACTGTCCAATAACAGTTCTCAGTTTATTCAGATCATCTTTTCTGTTGTTCATTATATTTTAACAGTTTTTTTTTTTTTGCACAGAAGTTTTTTATTTCTTTCGTTAAATTTTTCCTGAGTAGCTTTTTATTTGTGGCAGTTTGAATATTATCTTATTTTTGCTATATTGTCTATTCTCTTTAGTACAAAATGATTTCTCTAAGTAAATCTTGTTCACTAGTTTTTTGAATTTGAAAAAAAGTGACATTTGCTTGTATGAAAATATGTATTATCCTCTTTGATTTCCAGTTGTACATCTAAAGAGGTTGGAAATTACCACTTCATCCTAACATGTACAAATCTGGAAAAAAAAAGAACTAAAAAACCAAGAACTCTTCTTAGATTCATAAGAGATATGAGGTCACAAGTCATGCCATCCTCCCCTAAATCGGAGAAATATGCAAGAGGATACTGAGAATCACAACATACCAGAGCAGAAACCTCCACAAGAACCAGTGCCTGGGTCGGAATAACCTGAATTGTAATTGGTGAAACACTGAAGTTTTTCAGTTTTCAGCTAGGTGTGAAGTCTTAGACTTAAAAATTCTAGAAATGTCCAGTCACAGGGGGGGTTCCACACTTTTCTAAGTTTTACCCCCAATAGCTTGACTTCGTTCTCAAAATAAAAGCTGAGACAAGTCCTCTCACACTTGCAGCAAGAGGAGAGGAAAATAATCATTTTAAAATACACCTGAGCTGTCTGTTTCTAACAAGGCCTGCCCTCAGGAGAAACTAGTTAATCAGAGCTTAATCTTTCGTGGATTTATCAGTCTAACTGATCTGCGGAAAGAGAAGTACCAAAACACAGCCAGCTCTTACATGAGGGAGAAGGGAAATGCCCAACTCCATCTCACTTTAGCCATCCTATTTCACCTAAGAGGGAAGGAAAAAAAACTTAGAAACATTTGTAAAGTTCAAAGTCCAGAGGCATAAATTTACTCAGAGAATAAAACATAACCATGAAACTCTAGAATGCTTCTCCCCCAGCATCTAACCAAGATATTATGAAATTTCTATTACAGCAATTCTTTTTTACCCAAAACATTATGTCAAGGGCATACTAAAAGCCAAAAAGAAACAAACAAAAAAGCAAACATACAGTTTGAAGATACAGAGCTAGCATCAGAACCAGATATGGCACGGATATAAGAATTATGAGGTAGGAAATATAAAACATCTATAATTAATATAAGAACTCTAATAAATCAAATAGACACCATGTAAGGAGGTATGAGCAATGTAAGCAGAGATAGAAAACCTAAAAAATAACAACAAAAAAAAGAAATGATAGAGATCAAAAACACTATAACAGAAATGAAAAATACATTTGATGGACTTATTAGTAGACTAGATATGCCTGGAGAGAGAATCTCTGAGCTTGAATAAATATAAATAAAGATCTCCAAAACTAAAAAGCAGAGACAATAAGGACTGAAAGAAAGAGAACAGAATATCTAGGAATTGTGTTCTTAGATATTACAACAAATGCTGTAATGTACACCTAATGGGAATACCAGAAGGAGAAAAAAAAAAAAACAGAAAAAAAACAGAAGATATATTTGAAACAATGACTGAGAACTTTTCCAAATTAATATGAATTTTCAAAGGACAGACCTAAAAATTTCAGAGAATACCAAGCAGGATAAATGCCATAAAAACTGCACTGAGGCATATCATTTACAAGCAACTAAAAATCAAAGACAAAAAAAAATCTTAAAAGAAGGCACAAGGAAAAAAATACCTTACCTGTAGGAAAGCATAGGTAAGAGTTACATCCAACTTCTCAGAAAACTGGCAAACAAAAGAAAAGCGGAATGCAATAAAGTGTTGAAAGAAAAATAATTTTAAAACACCACCAAGTTAGAATTTTGAACTTTGTATCCTGTGAAATTATTCTACAAAAGTGAAAGGGAAATAAACTTTCTCCAACAGCATTGAGAAAAAATATTTTTCAGTAAGGCTGCCTTTTAAGAAATGTCTAAAGAAGTTCTTGAGAGAGAAGGAAAATATTATGGGTTAGAGAGTTGGTTCTACATGAAGAAATAAAGAATATTGAAGAAGAAATAAGCAAGGGTGAAATAAACATTTTTATTTTTCTTCTTCTTAATTGGTCTAACAGATGAAGTGTGTTTGCAAAATATATTTGATCATGTATGTGTTTTATATGTGTGTGTATATATATATATGTGCATACATATATGCTTATGTATGCTTTTATATTAGGGAATAACTGATAACAGTAATAGAAGAGATAGGAGGGAAGAATTAGGATTCTTTTGTTGTAAAATCCTCAAATTACCTGTGAAGTGGTACAGTGTTATTTGAAAGTAGGCTTAGATTAATTGCTCATGTATATTGTAAACTCTACTGCAGCCACTAAAAAAAAGAACTACAATAGATATGTTAATAAAAGAGAGAAAATTGAATCATATAAAATGCTCAAATAGGAAAATAATAGGCAAATATACAGACATAGCCGGCAGAAAATAAGTAAGGACATAGTTGAACTCAACAATACCTTCAACCAATCAATTGGATATAATTCACATTCATAGAATATTTCATCCAGCAACAGTAGAAAACACATTTTTCTCAAGATCACATGGAACATCTGCCAAGATAGACCACATTCTGGGCCACAGAACACATTTAACAAATTAAAAAGAATAGAAATCATATAATGTCTGCTGTCAGAACACAATGGAATATTGAGAAACTAACAATGACTATAATGGGCTATTACTCTACAGTAGTGTTTATTAAGCCTACTCCTTCCCCACCATCACATTTTTTAGTAAATCTACGTGGAACATAATTAAGTTCTGTGAGTCATGGCAGTGGTTACTTTTCTTCATCCATTTAAAAACTACTTTAAATTCATAAGCATTTTGTAATCACCAGGATAATTTTGTATCTAATTCTTTTAGAAGAGAATATTTGGAAATGCCAGTACTTTGTAATCCAGTCACTAACTTGTTTCAAACACGATAACCACTTTTCACATATTTTAGTTCCATGACATTAGATTTACTAAATGTGTCATCTTTTCATAGTCACCTATTCCTATGAATCATCTCCATTTTTATCCATAACTTGCATGCTCATATTAAATAGAAATATGCCACTAAATAGTTAAACTAAATTTTAGAAGTCTTTGACTACTAAAATTACTAACTTAGTCTACATTTGTACAAATCATATTATATCTCTGATTTTTAGTTTCCTCACTTGTCAAATTAGGATGATTTTTTTTGCTTACCTCTTGGCATATTTAAAAGGATCAATATGTGATTATAATTTGCAAATTGCCAAGTGCTCTACAAATGCAAATTATTGCTGATATAAAAATTAGCTTTTAAGCATACTCATACTACTAGGGAAACATATATATTGGTAAAAACTTTCTGAAGAGATGTTTTATATTTTCCACTTTGATTAATTGCACTGATAATAATTTGTTTTATAGAATTAACATAACTATATACAAGGACTTATAAGAACTATACTCATCACAGGAAAAAGACAACCAAATAATAAATAAGTCATGGTACATCTTTATGATAATAAACTATGCAAATCTTTTATAATCCTGATTATCATAACTATTACAGTGGTGCATATGCTTACACAATAAAATATGTGAGGCTACTATATACAGTTGGATCCCAAATTTTTGCAAACACACACACAAGCAAATTTAATATAGAGACTACATTAAGCTATCGAAAGTTCTTACTCCTGTGCTAGATTATGAGTGTTTTTAAGTTTTCTTCATAGTTTAAGGAGCAGAGAGAAAAATAATTTAAAAATGAACAGAAACATGTGTTCTAGTCTGCATCAAGTATATGTACTATATTATTTCTAGAAGGAGTAGAGAGAAAGGGAAGGAAGAATATTTGAAAAAACTGATAGTCTAAATTTCCCAAATATGATAAAATACATTAATTTACATATCTAAGAGGTACAATGAACTCCAAAAAGCATAAACTCAAAGAATTCTTAGTGATAAACTTTTCACAAGGAGATAATCTTGAAACTAGCAAAAAAAAAAAGTGACTGATCACAGACATGGGATCTTCACCAATTATCAGCTGATATCTCTTCAGAAATCATCATGGCCAGATGGTAATCGAATGATATATGTAAAGTCTGAAAGAAAAGAAAAAAATGTTAAGCAAGAATTTCATATTGAGCAAAATCTCCCTTCAATAATGAACAATAAATTAAGACTTCTCCAGGTAAAGAATAACTGAGTAAGTTTATGCCACTAGACCTGCCCTATGGGAAATGTTAAATAGAGTCCTTCAGATTGAAATGTTAGAATACTAAGCAGTAACTTGGAGCCACATAATGATAGAAATATAACCATAAAAGTGGCTAGACAAGCAAATATGAAAGCATTGTTGTATTTTTATAACTCATTTTTTTTTTTTTTGAGATGGAGTTTTGTTCTTGTTGCCCAGGCTGGAGTGCAATGGTATGATCTCAGCTCACTGTAATCTCTACCTCCCGGGTTCAATCAACTCTCCCAGCTCAGCCTCCCGAGTAGCTGGGATTACAGGTGCCTGCCACCATGCCCCGCTAATTTTTTATGTTTTTAGTAGAGACAGGGTTTCGCCATGTTGGCCAGGCTGGTCTTGAACTCCTGATCTCAGATGATTCACCTGCCTCGGCCTCCCAAAATTCTGGGATTACAGGCATGAGCCACAGCTCCTGGCCCAATTTTTTATTCACTATAGAATTTAAAAGAAAAATGCATAAAATAGACTTAAAAATGGCTGTTAGGCTGTTATTTGGCACACAATATATAAAAAGGTAAATTGTGAGAAAAACAACATAAAGTGGGGGATAGAGCAATACAGGAGTAGTTCTTTATGCTAATGAAGTTAATTTGAAATCAACTTGAACTAGATTTTTAATAATTTATGATGCTAAATATAATCTCCACAGTACACCAAAAGAACATTTCTAAAAAATGTACAGAATGGAAAATGTGAAATGAATAAGAAATGATTCTCTATAAAAAATCAACTAAAAAGTAGGCATTAATGAAAGAAATGAGGCAAAAATGTATAAGACATAGAGGAAACAAAAGACAAAGTGGCATTCTTAAGTTATTTAGTTATTTTTATTGGTCATTACTTTTTATGTGAATAAATTAAACCCTCTAATCAAAAGTCAGAGATTGGCAGATGGATTAAAACACACAGGCACAAAACAAAAATAAAAAAAACTATGTAATGTTAACAAGAGACTCACTTTAAATCCAAAGAAGTAAAAAATTTGAAAGTTAAAGGATGAAGAAAGATATTTCATAAAAGTAGTAACAACAAAATATAGTTGCTATACTAACACCAAAATATACTAACACAAAATATAGAGTTGCTATACTAATATCAGAGACATACAAACTTTACATCAAAACTATAACAAGAAACAAGAAAGATAATATGGGTCAATACATCAAAAAGATAAAAAATACAATATATGCACAGAAAACAAAGCCACTAAATATATGAAAACTACATTGATAGAATTGAAAGGAGAAAAGATAGTTCTATAAACTTGATTAGAGACTTCAATACCCTACTTTCAATAATGGATAGAACACAGGGAGAGAATCGATATGGAAATGGAAAATTTTTATAATGCTGCTCCAACTAAATCTAACAGGAATATATATAATACTCCACACAATGAATAAAAACACATTTTTCTCCAGGGAACATAGAGTATTTCCATGATAGATCTTATGTTAGGCCGCAAACCAATCTCCACAACTTGAACAGATTGAAATCACACGAAGTATCCTGCAAACACAATGGAATGAAGCTAGAAATCAATAACAGAAGGAAAACTAGAAAAGTCATAGACACATGTAAATTAAACAATACCCTTGTAAGCAACCAATGTGTCAAAACATAAATCAAAAAGTAAATTAAAAAATACGTAAAGACAAATGAAAATAAAAGCACAATATGCCAAAACTCATAGTACGCCTTAAAGGCAGTGCTCAGCAGGAAATTTATAGCTCTTAATGCCTACATTAAAAAAATAAGAAAGGTATCCTCAATAACCTAACTTTATACCTTGAAGAACTATAAAATTATAAGCAAACTTAATGCCAATCTAGCAGAATGGAGTTAAATCAAAAGCAGTTTCTTGGAAAGATCAACCAAACTGGAAGAGGTTTAGCCAGAGTTAGAAGTGAAAAAGGAGAGAAAATATAAATAAATAAAATTAGTAATGAAAGTGGGGATATTAATACTGACCTTAGAGAAAAATAAGAATTATAAAATAATATTATAAATAATTGTTTCTTGGTAATTTAGATTTTGTAGATGAAATGGATAAATTTCTAGAAACATAATTTATCAAAACTGACTCAAGAAGAAATAGAAAATTTCAACAGACATGTAAGGAGAGATTTATTCCGTAATCAACCCCACTCCAAGAAAATTCAGGACCAGATGGGCTCTTTGGTGAATTCTACTAAACATGTAAAGAATTAACACCAGCCGGGCGCAGTGGCTCACACTTGTAATCCCAGCACTTTGGGAGGCCGAGGTGGGCGGATCACGAGGTCAGGAGATCGAGACCACGGTGAAACCCCGTCTCTACTAAAAATACAAAAAATTAGCCGGGCGTGGTGGCAGGCGCCTGTAGTCCCAGCTACTCGGAGAGGCTGAGGCAGGAGAACGGCGTGAACCCAGGAGGCGGAGCTTGCAGTGAGCCGAGATCGCACCACTGCACTCCAGCCTGGGCGACAGAGCGAGACTCCGTCTCAAAAAAAAAAAAATTAACACCAATTCTTCTAAAATCTTCCAAAACTATATAAGAGGGGGGAATAATTCTTAACTTCTCCTATGAAGCTAGAGTTACCATGATCCAAAGATAAATAGTGACATCACAAGAAAAAAAATTATACATCAATATTCTTTATGCATGTAGATTCAATCACTCTCAACAATAGCGAACCAAATAGAGCAGCATATTAAAATTGTTATACACCATAGACAAGTGGGAGGTATCCTAGGAATGCAAGGACAACTCATCATAAAATCAATCAATGTAATTTGCTACCTTAACAGAGCAAATAGAAGAAACAACATTATCTCAATTGACATGGAAAAGCCATTTGAGAAAATCAAACACCCTTTTATAATAAAAATACTTAGAAAACTAAGAATAGAAGGGAAGCTCCCTAACATGATTGGAATGAAACTAAAAGCTTTCCCCTTGTATTGTTCCTGAGGACTCTCTTTGGCTTGTAGATGGCCACCTTCTGACTGTGTCTTCATATTGCCTTTCCTCTGTGCATGTGCATTCCTGGTGTCTCTTCCTCTGCTTATAAGGAGACTAGTCATGTTGGATTAAAATCCCACCCTTATCATCTTATTTAACCTTAATTATCTCTTTAAGTGCCCTGTCTGCAAATGCAGTTACATTGAGGGTTAGGGTTTTAACAGGTGCGTTTTGAGGGGAAACTCCTACAACTCCTATGACTCAACAACAACAAAGAAACACAAACAACCCAATTAAAAAATAGCCAAATACTTGAATAAATATATTTTAAAAGAAGACATACAAACAATCAATAAGCACATGAAAAAAAGGCTCCAAAGTCACTAGGGAAATGAAAATCACAACCACAATAAGATATTACTTTAACTAGAATGAATATTATATATAATATTGTCCATTAAAAAATACATATATATGATATAGCACTCAGAGCTAATTCTGAGACCAACTTTCTCTATATATAAATGCATATATATCAATATCTATATAGACATTTTAATGGACAATACAAGTTTGATGAGGCTATGGAAAAATTAAAACTTTCATGCATTGCTGGTAGGAATGGAAAATGGTAAAGTGGCTGTGGAATACAGTTTGACAGTTTTTCATAAAGATAAACATAGAATTATATGACCTAGCATTTCTACTTCTAGGTCTATGCATTAAAAAGAAATGAAAAAAAATGAAAGAGACTTAAACACATAATTTATACCAATGTTCATTGTAGCATTATTGACAATAGCCAAAATGTGGAAACAAACCAGGTGTCCATAAACAGCTGAATGAATAAGCAAAATGTAGTATGTGCATACCATAAAATACTATTCAGCCATAAAAAGGAATAAAGTTCTTACACATATTATATATATTATATCATGGATGATTCTTGATACATAACATGGATGATTCTTGATAACATTATGCTAAGTAAAATAAGTTAGATACAAAAGAATAAATATATGATCCCATTTATATGAAATATCTAGAATAAGCAAATCATAGAGACAGAAGGCAGATGTGGGGTCACAAAGACTGAGTGATGAGATAAATGAGGAATTATTGTTTAATGGTTACAAAGTGTCTGGAGTAATAAAAAAGTTTTGGATATAGATAAAAGTGATGATTGTACAACACTGTGAATGTAATTAATGCCACTGAATTATACATTTAAAATAGTTAAAGTAACTATATATATATATATATATATCTCCACAATAAAAGTGGTTTCAAGATATTTATATACCCCTCTGTGAAAATGCTGACTATATTTTCTTTGCCCAGAGTTTTTTGTGTTTTAAAATTATGTTATCACAGAATGTAATACAAAGAAAGAAGATATATTATCTGCCCCAGCTCCTATATTTTAAAGAAACAGAAACAGATCCAGATGGGCTTAATGACTCAAATCACACTACTATTTAGAATGCTTTAGAATCAAGTTCTACTAACATGTTGGAGCTTTCATTGATTTATGTTTTATTATTTATTATGTAATGAATGGTTTATTCTTATTATAGGACTTGCAGGATTCATCAATCAGATAAAGGTTATATAATTTTCTGGAAAAAGTCTAGGGTAGAGTAGATGGCTTTGAAGAGGCTTGAAATAACATTTCATAAACAAGTGTTTTTTTGGTATAATGAGCAGCCCCACAGTTAGGAAACGACAGCAGTCAAGGAGTAAGAAATCCAATGTAACAGCATGTGTAGGAGCCTGATAGATTGCGGCCTAAGGTGTACAACGCTGGTCTTAGCGGCACTCAGAGCTGATTCTTAGAACAATGCTACCGGTTTCTAGAGTTACTACAGTATTAAAAAGTTTCTTCTGGGCTAATGATGTGGCCTGGAAGTCAGAGTTGAATTGGATACTTGAACCAGGCAAATTAACCTATTCATGCCTAGTGTTCCATTATTGGAATGCTAAGCTTGTGAGAGTTATTTGTATCCTACTGCTTGAGGTCATCATCAAAGTCTGATTTTTCTCAAAAAAATTTGCAACCTCCAGCATAAATGGGTTAAGTCAGTCACAATAACACCATGCATGATCAATGCTGCAAAGTAAAATGCTCTTTAGGCTATTCCTATGTTAAAAAAGAATTAAAACCAAGTAATGTCTAACACGAGATATTGGTATCTGACCTCTTTTTTGTAACAACTCTGAAAAGTGTGTGCAGGTTGAATAAAAATGTGTAAGATGCTAAGTGAACTGACATTCAGAAGAACGTTTACTCAAATTCAGCATATCTAGATTCTTTTTTTTTGAGACGGAGTCTCGCTCTGCCGCCCAGGCTGGAGTGCAGTGGCGCAATCTCGGCTCACTGCAAGCTCCACCTCCCGGGTTCACGCCATTCTCCTGCCTCAGCTTCTCCCAGTAGCTGGGACTACAGGTGCCCGCCACCACGCCTGGCTAATTTTTTGTATTTTTAGTAGCGACGGGGTTTCACTGTGGTCTCGATCTCCTGACCTCATGATTCGCCTGCCTCGGCCTCCCAAAGTGCTGGGATTACAAGCGTGAGCCACCGCACCCGGCCCAGCATATCTAGATTCTAATTCAACTTACTAACTTTTTTTTTTTTATTATACTTTAGGTTTTAGGGTACATGTGCACAATGTGCAGGTTTGTTACATATGTATCCATGTGCCATGTTGATTTCCTGCACCCATTAGCTCGTCATTTAGCATTAGGTATATCTCCTAATGCTGTCCCCGCCCCCCCCACTCCCCACCCCACAACAGTACCCGGAATGTGATGTTCCCCTTCCTGTGTCCATGAGTTCTCATTGTTCAATTCCCACCTATGAGTGAGAACATGCGGTGTTTGGTTTTTTGTCCTTGCGATAGTTTACTGAGAATGATGTTTTCCAGTTTCATCCATGTCCCTACAAAGGACACGAACTCATCATTTTTTATGGCTGCATAGTATTCCATGGTGTATATGTGCCACATTTTCTTAATCCAGTCTATTGTTGTTGGACATTTGGGTTGGTTCCAAGTCTTTGCTATTGTGAATAGTGCCGCAATAAACATACGTGTGCATGTGTCTTTATAGCAGCATGATTTATACTCCTTTGGGTATATACCCAGTAATGGGATGGCTGGGTCAAATGGTATTTCTAGTTCTAGATCCCTGAGGAATCGCCACACTGACTTCCACAATGGTTGAACTAGTTTACAGTCCCACCAAGAGTGTAAAAGTGTTCCTATTTCTCCACATCCTCTCCAGCCTTAAATGTTAGACCTAAAACCATTAAAATCCTACACGAAAACCTAGGCAATACCATTCAGGCCATAGGCGTGGGCAAGGACTTCATGTCTAAAACACCAAAAGCAATGGCAACAAAAGCCAAAATTGACAAATGGGATCTCATTAAACTAAAGAGCTTCTGCACAGCAAAAGAAACTACCATCAGAGTGAACAGGCAACCTACAGAATGGGAGAAAATTTTTGCAACCTACTCATCTGACAAAGGGCTAATATCCAGAATCTACAATGAACTCAAACAAATTTACAAGAAAAAAACAAACAACCCCATCAAAAAGTGGGCAAAGGACATGAACAGACACTTCTCAAAAGAAGACATTTATGCAGCCAGAAAACACATGAAGAAATGCTCATCATCACTGGCCATCAGAGAAATGCAAATCAAAACCACAGTGAGATACCATCTCACACCAGTTAGAATGGCCATCATTAAAAATCAGAATCAACTTACTAACTTACGTTGTGATTGAAGACAGCAACAGTAAGACATCGCTGGATAGCTCTGGACTTCCTCATTAGATGCAGAGATTATTAAAACAATGCTCTCCAGTAAGCCTTGAGAACCAAATGCCCGTATTGGTTCTGTATATGAAGTAATAATCAATAACACCTACATAAGTGTCTGTCAGTGTGTTGAAGAAATTATCTGTAAAATTTAGTGAGGTTATAAATTGGGATTTTAAAGATGCAGCTAGTAGTTGTGATTGGGTTAACAAAATCTTATCAAGTTCACAAATAGATTATGCAGATGTCAAGTGCATTTTCAAAATTGACATGGCAAGTTCAAGATTTAATATAAAAATGGAAAAATAGTAGATTGCCATTTGGTGATTGGAAAGATCAGTTTGGGCTGATGCCTGTCTTGGTGATTTGGAACTTGCAAGGAATGTTCAAGTTTTTAATGAATTTGATGCTTTCAATGCATTTGATACCCCAAGAGAACACTTAAATATAAAGCAGAAGCCTAATTTTATATGTGCTCTTGGGATGTAAAATTGTCCAATAAGAAGGAAATTAAGACTGCATGCTGGAATCAACTCCTTATACTTCCTGATCTCACCATCTATTGTGTGGTCAGATATTATATGTTAAAGCAATTATAGAAATGTGTAGCCTCAGTGTTCTTGGAATAATGCCTCATACTCACTAGGTTTGCTGTGTAGGATAAGAGTTTAGGAGAGACCTACTGGCAGAAAGAGCATGAGATTTAGTTCTCTTTCTAACTGCCATCTCTTTTACTATAAAAGCAGGAAAATAATAGCTTCTTTAACTGTTGTAATGGCAATGATGAGATAATCCATTTGAAAGCACTTTACAAAGTCTTAAAGGATTTATAAGTGGTGACTGACTTTTCGGTGCCTGCCCTATTCCTATAGTCCAATGAATAAATCAATAATGGGATTATTTGGAGGTGAGAGTTTGAGATGGCAAATATTATTGTTAGATTTTAGGGTATTGAGATGAATTTAAGACAATAGATAAAACCTGACCCCATATGCTGATTTAGAGTAAGCTGAGGTGTTTTTTAAATATATTTCTTCTAAGTATACATGGTTTATTTTCAGGACTTATGTTACTGAATTTGTGTGAGAATCATCAGAGCAGGGACTATCTTTTGATTTTGTATACTTGGTTCTTGATACACCCTTTAGAAATACCTAAATGTTTTGCCACAGTTCTTTGCTTGTAGATTGTTCTTTAGCTCAATACTGTTCTTGCCTTTTACTTCCAGAATTCACAACCTAATTGCTATTAGTGATAGCTAAATCACCTCAGCCAACCTCTTAGGTACATACATCTCCTCAGACCAGTCTGTATTTCTCCCCTTTCCAATGCCAACTCCAACAGCCTCAGCCAGTCAAGAGCTCCACACAGTCCCTTTGTTTTTCTACATGAAAATTGAAAAGTCAGATCAAGTTCTGCTAGGCTTTCTTCACGGTCTTTCTCTTAAAGATGAGTCAGATGGGGTAGGGCAAGTAGTCTTTGTTCTTCACTTACATTCTCATTTTGTGTTTCTTAAACCCTTCAGCTAATGATTAAAAAACAGAGTGTGATCTTGAGATTAACCTTTCTATGCCTTATTTTCCTCATATATAAAGTGAAAATAATAATAGCATTTACTTCTCAGGGTTATTTGAAGTAGTGAATTAGTTTATACTTACAACATTTATAATAACACCTAGAACCTAGGAAGAACTAAGAAAGTGTCAATAATTTTTATTATGACCCCCCTGTGTACTTCCTGAGATAGCTTCTACCCCATTTGCAGCCTCCTGTCTCTGTGCATTGTGTATGTGTGTATATGTGTCAAAACAACTAAATAAAAATAGAAAAAAATCTACTTTTCAATTATTTATTTAAGAATAGGCTCATCAGCCCTGCCCAAATGAAGAAAGATATTGAAGGCTATTCAAAATCAATATGAATGTCAACATACTAAGACAGATGGCCAACCTGCCTTGTGAGAAGCACAATGAACAAATCAATGAAACTCGTTAGAAGGCACTTAAGAATAATAAATTAAAAAGGAATAAATAATAATTCAGCAATGGCTTCGTTCCAGGAGCTTGAATTGAGGGTGTCAGAATTGGAAACCACTTGAATATTCCCTGTATAAGTTAAGACAAGGTAAAATATATGAATCATTTTTGAGATGTTGAAACTTTTCTGTATGAACAAAGTGTATTGGTCAATTTGCATTTAAGTGTTCTCCTCTGTGAAGTGGCTTCAACATGCAACAGGGACATTGTTTTCTGTCTGCCAGTATGGTCACTCTCCACCCCACCTCCTAATTAGTCATAAACGAGAAAACATTGGCTTAGAGTACTAAATTGTCATTACCACAGATGCATAAACAACAAAGAAAGCTGTCCTGAGTTAGTGGTTGAGAATAAATCTAGTATTCTATTTTAGCATTATTACATTTGGCTGTTCATCCCTAGTTATTTTTCCATATTCTTTATGGTTAGTATGCTTAGAGTAAAGGATCTGAATCTGGGGTCAATGGAGAAACTTCTCCAACTGTAGCTAATTGGAAAGGACCTAAATAGTCATTCATATTTAGCTTGTTAAAACTCCCAGGGAAAGTTGAATATAAACAAGGTATAAGCCTTAAATCACAGAAATGCATCTATAATGTTACAGGTTGATGTTAACAATGAAGTAATGAAGAATAGATTGGAGCTATAGAAGTCTGACCACTTTCCCCAAAATCATATATTCTATTCAGGTAGCAGTTTTCTTCCCTACATACAGCTAGAGTTACCCTGGATTTTGGACAAAAATGCTGTCAATCTGCACATTGCCTTCTGGAATTTTGTAACCAATTAAACCATCTGTTAGTGCCCTGGAGCACACCCACCTACAAGTTTCTCAGTTAATGAGTTGCTTGGTGGTTTCAGTAAAAGAGTTTCTCCTCAAGGACCATGACTTACCCAGTTAAAAAGCCTGCAAGACATTGCTAAAGCATAGAGAAGTACAATAATATGTACTTTTTCTACAGTAAAAGGGTCAGTGTCAAACAGATGTGCAAAAAGTGGATAAGATCAGTTCAGTAACTGGGTGATCTCTTCACAGCTTCTATAAGTTTACCACCCTTTAGAAAGAAATTAACTTAGGCCTGAGATAAGATGCTTTGTGTCTTTTTTTTGTAGAAGCTGCCTTCTTTGATATTCCTGAATAATGTCATTAAAATGCATCTTCAAAAATGATCAGATTCTACTTACTAGTAAAAATTTACTTATGGTTCATAGGAACCAGGTATACAATGGAGAAATCATTTCCTAATATATTGTATGTGTGAGGGACCTGCAAATAGCTACTGACATATCAGGGAGATAGTGGATAACACTGCACTAGGAGTAAATGTCATAAATCTGGAAAACTTCAGAGATACATATGTGGAAAACTCAAATATGTTTGTCTTCAATTAAAACAGTGCACACATGTTGAGTCTGCTACCCACACTGATCTAGCTATAGGTTTTACATATATGCCCTCATGCAGCCCTAACACTTTGACCTTGATTGTTGCATATATGTGAGCTTTATAGATAGACACTGATAAGGTCCTGTGTCTGAAGCTGGGACTTACAGTCAGAATTTGTATACATAAACACTAAAATGTCTAGAGGTTATTAAATTCCCACTCTCAAGTTCTATTCTAATTGATCATGTTATGTCTTTATATTTTTGTCATTTCTGCTTTTTTTCTCACCTTTTTCAATAGATTTCAGCATATTCTTTAAATCCTTTGTTCTCTTTAAAAAATCTCTAATTTGGGGCAGGTGGCTCAAGATGGCTGATTAAAAGCAGCTGTAGTGCATGGCATTTATAAAGAGGAAGAAAACAGTTGAGTAAATACAGCACCTTCAGTTGAAATATCTAGGTACTGACATTGGGACTGATTGAGGAAACAACTCAACCCACAGAGAATGAAGGAAAGAAGGACAAGATGATGGCCCATTCAGGAGCAACATGGAGCCAGGGGAACCCCCGCCAAGGGAAGTAGTGAGTAAATGTGTGACCCTGGGTAACCATGCATCTCCCATAGACCTTTTCAACCCATGAATCAGGAGCTCCCCTCCTGAGTGCACTCCACCAAGGCCTTGGGTTCAACACACAGAACTGTGTGGAGTCTCAGCAGAGCTGCTGCTCAGAAACACACAGAAACCTGGGAGCTTTACATATTCTAGCCCTGGGATCTCTGACAAAGGTAACTGCCACTCAGACAAGGTGAGAGGTCCATACATATCCCTAAGAACGGGGCTAAATCCAAGAAGCCAAGCAGTGTCGGTCTGTGGGCTCCATTTACCAGTCACTAAAAAACACACTGAAATACACAGACCAGTGACACTATGAAGCAACCATATAAACAAGTCTACAAAATAACTAGCTAGCATCATGATGACAGGAAAACATCCATACATAACAGTACTAACCTTAAATGTAAATGGGATAAATGCCCCAATTAAAAGACACAGAGTGGCAAGCTGGATAAAGAATCAACACTCGTTGGTATGCTGTCTTCAAGAGACCCATCTGATATGCAAAGAGCTCAAAATATAGTGATGGACAAAAATTTACCAAGCAGATGGAAAACAGAAAAGAGCAAGGTTTACAATCCTAGTTTCTGACAAAACAGACTTTAAACCAACAAAGATTAAAAAAAAAAAAAGACAAAGAAGGGCATTACATATGGTAAAGGGTTCAATTCCACAAGAAGATCTAACTATCCTAAATATAAATGCACCAAATACAGGAACATCCAGATTCATAAGGCAAATTCTTAGAGATCTTCAAAGAGTCTTAGACTCCCACACAGTAATAGTGGGTGACTTTAACACTCCACTGAAAATATTAGACAGATCGTCAAGAAAAAAGTTAACAAAAATATTCAGGACCTGAACTCAGCTCTGGATCAAGTGGACCTGATAGATATCTACAGAAATCTCCACCCAAAACACCATAATATACATTCTTCTCATTGCTACATAGCACTTACTCTAAAATTGATCATACAACCAGAAGTATAACACTCCTCAGCAAATGTAAAAGAACTGAAATCATAACAGTCCCTTGAACAAGAGTGCAAACAAATTAGAACTCAAGATTAAGAAATTCATTCAAAACCACACAACTACATGGAAATTGAACAACCTGCTCCTTTGGATAAGTAATGAAATTAAGGCAGAAATCAAGAAGTTCTTTGAAACTAATGAAAACTAAGACAAATGTACCAGAATCTCTGTGACACAACTAAATCACTGTTAAGTGGGAAATTTATAGTACAAAATACCCACACCAAAAAGCTAGAAAGATCTCAAGTTAACAACCCAACATCACAACTAAAATAACTAGAGAACCAAGAGCAAATAAACCCCAAAGCTAGCAGAAGACAAGAAGTAATAAAAAGGAGAGCTGAATGAAGGAGATGAAGACATGAAAAACTCTTCAAAAGATCAATAAATCCAGGAGCTGCTTTTTTTTGAAAAAAATAAAATAAAATAGACAGGCTGCTAGCTAGACTAATAAAGAAGAATAGGGAGAAGATTCAAATAAACACAATTAGAAATGATAAGGGCGATACTACCATTGACCCCACAGAAATACAACAGAGAATATTAAAAACACTTTTATACACATAAACCAGAAGAAATAGATAAATTCCTGTACAGATACAATATCCCAAGACTGAACCAAGAAGAAATTGAATCCCTGAAGAGACCAATAACAAGTTCTGAAATTGAGGCAGTAGTAAGTAGCCTACCAACAAATTAAAAAAAAAAAAAAAAGCCAGGACCAGACAGATTCACAGATGAATGATACCAGAGGTACAAAGTACAGCTGGTACCATTTCTACTGAAACTATTCCAAAAAAATTGAAAAGGAGAGACTCCTCCCTAACTCATTCCACAAGGCCAGCATCATTGTGTGACCAAAACCTGGCAGAAATACAACACAAAATAAACTTCAGGCCAATATCCTTCATTAACATCAGTGCAGAAATCCTCAACAAAATACTGGCATCAAAAAGCTTATCCACCACAATTAACAAGACTTCATCCCTGGGATGCAAGGTTATTTCAACATACACAAATCAGTAAATGCAATTCATCACATAAACAGAACTAAAAATAATAACCACAAGATTATCTTAATAGATTCTGAAAAGACGTTCAACAAAATTCAACATCCCTTCATGTTAAAAACTTTCAATTAACTAGGTATTGAAGGAACATAGCACAAAATAATAAAAGCCATATATCACAAACCCACAACCAGTATCATACTGAATGGGCAAAAAGCTGGAACCATTCCCCTTGAAAACCAGCACAAGACAAGGTTACCCTGTCTCACTTCAACATGGTACTGAAAGTTATGGCCTGGGAAATCAGGCAAGAGAAAGAAATAAAGAGTATTCAAGTAGGAAGAGAGGAAGTCAAATTATCTTTGTTTGCAGATTACATGATAATATATTTAGAAAACCCCATTGTCTCAGCCCAAAAGCTTCTTAAGCTGACAAGCAACTTCAGAAAAGCCTCAGGATAACAAAATCAATGAGCAAAAATCGCTAGCATTCCTATAAACCAGCAGCAGCCAAGCAGAGAGCTAAATTATGAATGAATTCCAATTCACAATTGCCACAAAAAGAATAAACTACCTAGGAATATAGCTAACAAGGGAAGTGAAGGACCTCTTCAAGAAGAACTACAAACCACTGCTCAAAAAAATCAGAGATGACACAAACAAATGGAAAAACATTCCATGCTCATGAATATAAATAATCAATATTATCAAATGGCCATACTGCCCAAAGTAATTTATAGATTCAATACTATTCCCATTAAACTACCATTGTCATTCTTCACAAAATTAGAAAAAAACTATTTTAAAATTCATATGGAACCAAAATAAAAAAGTCCAAATAGCCAAGGCAATACTAAGCAAGAAGAAAAAGCTGGAGTCATTACACTACCTGACTTCAAACAATACTATAGGGTTACAGTAAACATCATGGTACTGGTATAAGAACAGACACGTAGACCAATGGAACAGAATAGGGAATCCAGAAATAAGGCTGCACACTTACAACCATCTGATCTGTGACAAACCTGACAAAAACCAATGGGGAAAGGATTCCATATTTAATAAACGGTGCTGGGAGAACTGGCTAGCAATATGCAGAAGATTGAAACTGCACCCCTTCCTTAAACCATATACAAAAATTAACTCAAAATGGATTAAGGGCTTAAATGTAAATCCAAAAACTATAAAAACCCTAGAAGAAAATCTAGGCAATACCATTCAGGACATAGGCATGGGCAGAGATTTCATGATGAAGATACCAAAAGCAATTGCAACAAAAGCAAAAGTTGACAAATGGTATCTAATTAAACTAAAGAGCTTCTGCACAGCAAAAGAAACTATCAACAGGATAAACAGACAACCTACAAAATGGGAGAAAATTTTTGCAATCTATGCATCTGACAAAGGTTTAATATCCAGCATCTATAAGGAACTTAAACAAATTTACAAGAAAAGAACAAACAACCCAATTAAAAAGTGGGCAAAGGACATGAACAGATACTTTGCAAAAGAAGACATACATCCTGTCAACAAACGTATAAGAAAAAAGCCCAACATCACTAATCGTTAGAGAAATGCAAATAAAAACTACAATGAAATATCACCTCACAGCAGTCAGAATGGCTATTACTAAAAAGTCAGAAAACAACAGATGCTGGTGAGTTTGTGGAGAAAAGGGAATGCTTCTACACTGTTGGTGGATGTGTAAGTTAGTCCAACCATTGTAAAATACAGTATAGTAATTCCTCAGAGATCTAGAGGCAGAATACTATTTGATTCAGCAATGCCATTATTGGGTATATACCCAAAGAAATATAAATTGTTCTATTATGAAGACAACATGCATTCGAATGCTCATTGCAGCACTATTCACAATAGCAAAGAAATAGAATCAACCTAAATGCTAACAAATGATACACTAGATAAAGAAAATGTGGTACATATACATCATGGAATACTATGCAGCCATAAAAGGAATGAAATCATATCCTTTGCGGGGGCATGGATGGAGCTGGAGGCCAAATACCGCCTGTTCTCACTTAAAGGTGAGAGCTAAATTATGAGAACACATGGACACATGCTGGGGAAAAACACACACCGGGACTTGTCAGAGGGTTGGGGGTGGAAGAAGGGAAAAGATTAGGGAGAATATTAATAGCTAGTGGATTCTGAAATTAATACCTAGGTGATGGGAAGATCTGTGCAGAAAACCACGATGGCACATGTTTACCTATAACAAACCTGCACATATACCCCTGAATGTAAAATAAAAGTTGGAAATAAAAGATAAAAAATAAATTAAAAAATAAAAATATCTAATTTTTATTTTACAACCTTCTTTACCCTATGTGACTCTCATTTAGGTTAGCACTGAAAAACTGTAAAACAAACTAAAATGAACACATTTAATAAAGCCTATAAAATCTTGAACTTCAGTTGACTGTATGAAACCAAGTTACTTAGTTTGAAAATTTGGAGATGGCTCCATTTCTTATTGATATCTGTTTTCCTCAATTGTCCTTTCTAAAAATATTTACTTTTATTTTTGATGTTACCAATATTCCTGTATTACTGCTTAAATTTCAATGCCTTCAGTCAGATTGCTTGAGAGTTCCACTGCAAAAAAACTCATCTCTTTATGAAACCAAACTACATTTGATTTCTTTATGAAATCAAACTACGTTTGATTCCTAATAGTGTTTTTAAAAAGAGTTTACCTAGCTGGAACTGACACCTGTCTATATTGTGCAGTTTGAAGGACATAAGAAAAGATTTTCTGCAAAGAAAAAAGGACTGCTTTTGATATAATCTCAAAAATTATGCCATCAGTGATTTCTTCACTTTGTATTAAGTATTATGCTCTGAGGACCCTATTTTGAACTGAAAAAAATAATAATGATTTCTTAATTGGTATGAATTCACTGTTTTCCTCAGAACAGGAAGACTCTAAACTGGATGAAAGTACTGCTGCATTCCAGGGGAGGGAACAAAAATGCATACCAGGGGAGGGAACAAATGGAATTTAATTTGGGTACCAAAAGAAGGTTCCAGATCATTAGATACAATTCTCTCCATTTTACAAACAAGGCAAATAAGAAGGAGAAACGAGATGATTTGCTTTAGCTCATATATTTGTCCTGTCACATGCTCAGCAGACATTGTTTTCATGGGTAAGTCTCTGTTTTTTGTAATCACCTCAAATCCTAAACAAACTGTCCAAAATAAGAGTTTTAATATAAGGACATGGTTGTCAATTTCACCTTACCTCCCAGGTCCAGCATTTTAAAAATATTTTTAAAATATCAAATAATAACAGAAAAACACATCAGTTTAATTTTCTTTGGTATCATAATTCCTGTCAATCAGGTACTTCTACTTCCCTTTGAATGGACTGATTTATTCCTAAACTATGACTACCACCATCTGCTACTTTTCCTTTTGTCTAACTTATTTTTATCTTCAAAGCATCCTTATAGTAAACTCATTGGTAAATATAAAGCAGCCACTGCCCCCTTGGCTACAATCCTGCCGCCTTATTCCCTAGCACCTAAAGAATTGTTGTGGCTGTTTTCATTATCTTTCATCTCTGCTGAAAGCGAAAGTAGGAGGGGAGACAAGAGATGGTTCCATCACAGGATCCACTTCAAAAGAGCCTTGATCATGAAAGGATGTGAGAGCCACATGAGTTGACTTTCTCTTCTAGCACACAATTATCTTAACATTAAGTAATTTACTTTGTAATTATTATGAAATCTTACAGCCCCTAAAACTAGGAACACTCTTAACATGAACAGATTCAATTCAAATTTCATTCCACTTAAAGAAAAACTTGTATTGAGTTCATACCAGGGTTCAGATATTGTAATGGGAACCAAGACTTCAAAGATAAAAAAATATCTACTACATTCTCGCAAAGACTTCATGGTCTATGCTGTAGCCCAAACAGCAAAGGTATTTAGCATAATCTCAAACACATTGGAGGAGAAAATATATATATACTTTTTGAATTTTATGTACAGTATACAAATTGAGACAAGTATTTAGAAGTAAGTATAAAATGCATGGAAGTTCAGAGAAAGAGGTCAAACAGAGCCTATGTGTTTTCCCCGTGTTTTTAATTTAATTCATTAAATCTCCTTCTGACCTGTACACTCTCTGACCCTTCTTGCCCTCAGTGCACATGCAAAATCCACACTCTATAGACAGGACTATTCTACCACAGGTCATTTCACTTGACAAACGTGTTTACAGACTTGTTTATAGTCTATCAAGTGGCCAATCAATTTCATTGAAAATGAGATACAACTGGTTATTTAGATAAATTCACCTTTTCTCCCAGAGCTAAGCTGTGTGGTTTCTATTATTCATAAAGACACCTGGCTCTCCTGCAGAAAATTGATGATCATCAAGGGACCTGGAACTCGACACACTGAGTTTACATTCTTTGTATTAGATTCATTTGTAGTATGCTGGACAAACTATAAAAGGCTAATCTGAGTTTGCAAACTTGTCCTCGCTTCCTAGGTGTGAGATTGTACAAAGATGGAGTACAAATGTTACATGAGAAAAATAACAAGGCAGAAAGTGTACACGGCTTCACAATGCCTATCTAACCCCTGATAGATGTGCAACTGTTCTGTATTCAGTGAAGCCCATGCAGAATGAGAAACTTACCAGTGTGAAGGAGCTAAGAAACCATAGACGCTCTCTTTAACACAATTAGTTGGAAGACAGGTGGAGAGCATATCTACCTTCAACCATCTAAGACAATTTCTTACGTTGTCCCACCATGAAAACAGATATTTACACTGAGACCGAAAGACTTGAAAGAACATTGAAATGAGATTCAACAATTTATACCTTTTAAGCCTCTTATCCATTTTGAGATTACAGGTACAAAATGGTTGAAAGTTGGAGATTTAGAATGACCTCATCCTGCCCCTTACTTGAAATTTACGAAAAAGGAGCTTTTTTTTTCTCTCTTTTTTTTTTTTTCAATTATACTTTAAGTCCTAGGGTACATGTGCACGATGTGCAGGTTTGTTACGTATGTATACATGTGCCATGTTGGTGTGCTGCACTCATTAACGCATCATTTACATTATGTATTTCTTTTAATGCTATCCCTCCCCACTCCCCCCAATCCATGACAGACCCCAGTGTGTGATGTTCCCAGCCCTGTATCCAAGTGTTCTGATTATTCAATTCCCATCTATGAGTGAGAACATTCAGTCTTTGGTTTACTGTCCTTGCGATAGTTTGCTTAGAATGATGGTTTCCAGCTTCATCCATGTCCCTACAAAGGACATTAACTCATCTTTTTTTATGGCTGCATAGTATTCCGTGGTGTATAAGTGCCACATTTTCTTAATCCAGTCTATCATTGCTGGATATTTGGGTTGGTTCCAAGTCTTTGCTATTGTGAATAGTGCCGCAATAAACATACATGTGCACGTGTCTTTATAGTAGCATGATTTATAATCCAGTAATGGGATGGCTGGGTCAAATAGTATTTCTAGTTCTAGATCCTTGAGGAATCACCACACTGTCTTCCACAATGGTTGAACTAGTTTACACTCACATCAACAGTGTAACAGTGTTCCTATTTCTCCAAATCCTCTCCAGCACCTGTTGCTTCCTGACTTTTTAATGATCGCCATTCTATCTGGTGTGAGAAGGTATCACATTGTGGTTTTGATTTGCATTTCTCTGATGAGCAGTAATGATGAGCATTTTTTCAAGTGTCTGTTGGCTCCATAAGGGTCTTCTTTTCAGAAGTGTCTGTTCATATACTTTGCCCACTTTTTGATGGGGTTGTTTGATTTTTTCTTGTAAATTTGTTTAAGTTCTTTGTAGAATCTGGATATTAGCCCTTTGTCACATGGGTAGATTGTAAAAATTTTCTCCCATTCTGTAGGTTGCCTGTTCACTCTGATGGTAGATTCTTTTGCTGTGCAGAAGCTCTTTAGTTTAATGAGATCCCATTTGTCAATTTTGGCTTTTGTTGCCATTGCTTTTGGTGTTTTAGTTATGAAGTCCTTGCCCATGCCTATGTCCTGAATGATATTGCCTAGGTTTTCTTCTAGGGCTTTTATGGTTTTAGGTCTTACATTTAAGTCTTTAATCCATCTTGAATTAATTTTTGTATAAGGTGTAAGGAAAGGATGCAGTTTCAGCTTTCTACATATGGCTAGCCAGTTTTCCCAGCACCATTTATTAAATAGGGAGTCCTTTCCCCATTGCTTGTTTTTGTCAGGTTTGTCAAAGATCAGATGGTTATAGATGTGTAGTGTTATTTCTGAGGCCTCCATTCTGTTCCATTGGTGTATATCTCTGTTTTGGTACCAGTACCATGCTGTTTTGGTTACTGTAGCCTTGTCATATAGTTTGAAGTCAGGTGGTGTGATGCCTCCAGCTTTGTTCTTTTGGCTTAGGATTTTCTTGGCAATGTGGGCTCTTTTTTGGTTCCATATGAACTTTAAAGTAGTTTTTTCCAATTCTGTGAAGAAAGTCATTGGTAGCTTGATGGGTATGGCATTGAATCTATAAATTACTTTGGGCAGTATGGCCATTTTCACGATATTGATTCTTCCTATCCGTGAGCATGAAATGTTCTTCCATTTGTTTGTGTCCTCTTTTATATTGTTGAGCAGTGGTTTGTAGTTCTCCTTGAAGAGTTCCTTCACATCCCTTGTAAGTTGGATTCCTAGGTATTTTATTCTCTTTGAAGCAATTGTGAATGGGAGTTCACTCATGATTTGGCTCTCTGTTTGTCTGTTATTGATGTATAGGAATGCTTGTGATTTTTGCACATTGATTTTGTATCCTGAGACTTTGCTGAAGTTGCTTATCAGCTTAAGGAGATTTTGGGCTGAGACAATGGGGTTTTCTAGATATACAATCATGTCATCTGCAAACAGGGACAATTTGACTTCCTCTTTTCCTAATTGAATACCCTTTATTTCCTTCTCCTGCCTGATTGCCCTGGTCAGAACTTCCAACACTATGTTGAATAGGAGTGGTGAGAGAGGGCATCCCTGTCTTGTGCCAGTTTTCAAAGGGAATGCTTACAGTTTTTTCCCATTCAGTATGATATTGGCTGTGTGTTTGTCATAAATAGCTCTTACTATTTTGAGACGCATCCCATCAATACCTAGTTTATTGAGAGTTTTTAGCATGAAGCACTGTTGAATTTTGTTGAAAGCCTTTTCTGCATCTATTGAGATAATCATGTGGTTTTTGTCTTTGGTTCTGTTTATGTGATGGATAATGTTTATTGATTTGCATATGTTGAACCAGCCTTGCATCCCAGGGATGAAGCCAAATTGATTGTGGTGGATAAACTTTTTGAAGTGCTGCTGGATTCAGTTTTCCCGTATTTTATTGAGGGTTTTCATATCGATGTTCATTAGGGATGTTGGTCTAAAATTCTCTTTTTTTCGTTGTGTCTCTGCCAGGGTTTGGTATCAGGATGATGCTGGCCTCATAAAGTGAGTTAGAAAGGATTCCCTCTTTTTCTATTGATTGGAATAGTTTCAGAAGGAATGGTACCAGCTCCTCCTTGTATCTCTGGTAGAATTTGACTGTGAATCCATCTGGTCCTGGACTTTTTTTGGTTGGTAGGCTATTAATTATTGCCTCAATTTCAGAGCCTGTTTTTGGTCTATTCAGGTATTCGACTTCTTCCTGGTTTAGTCTTGGGAGGGTGTATGTGTCCAGGAATTCATCCAATTCTTCTAGATTTTCTAATTTATTTGTGTAGAGGTGTTTATATTATTCTCTGATGGTAGTTTGTATTTCTGCGGGATCAGTGGTGATATCTCCTTCATCATTTTTTATTGTGTCTATTTGATTCTTCTCTCTTTTCTTCTTTGCTGGTGGTCTATCAATTTCGTTGATCTTTTCAAAAAACCAACTGCTGGATGCACTGATTTTTTGAAGAGTTTTTTGTGTCTCTATCTCCCATTGTGCTAAACTCTCCCATTGTTATTGTGTTGGAGTCTAATTCTCTTTGTAGGTCTTTAAGGACTTGCCTTAAGAATCTGGGTGCTCATGTTTTGCATGCATATATATTTAGGATAGTTAGCTCTTCTTGTTGAATTGACCCCTTTACCATTATGTAATGGCCTTCTTTGTCTCTTTTGATCTTTGTTGGTTTAAAGTCTGTTTTATCAGAGACTAGGATTGCAACCCCTGCTTTTTTTTGTTTTCAATTTGCTTGGTAGATCTTCCTCCATCCCTTTATTTTGAGCCTATGTGTGTCTCTGCACATGAGATGGGTCTCCTGAATACAGCACACTGATGGGTCTTGACTCTATCCAATTTTCCAGTCTGTGTCTTTTAATTGGGGCATTTCGCCCATTTACATTTAAGGTTAATATTGTTATGTATGAATTTGATCCTGTCATTAAGATGTTAGCTGGTTATTTTGCTCATTAGTTGATGCAGTTGCTTCCTAGCATTGATGGGCTTTACAATTTGGCATGTTCTTGCAGTGGCTGGTACCGGTTGTTCTTTTCCATGTTTAATGCTTCCTTCAGGAGCTCTTGTAAGGCAGGCCTGGTGGTGATGAAATCTCTCAGCATTTGCTTGTCTATAAAGGATTTTATTTGTCCTTCACTTATGAAGCTTAGTTTGGCTGGGTATGAAATTCTGGGTTGAAATTTCTCTTCTTTAAGAATGTTGAATATTGGCCCCCAATCTCTTCTGGCTTGTAGCGTTTCTGCTGAGATATCCACTGTTAGTCTGATGAGCTTTCCTTTGTGGGTAACCCCACCTTTCTCTTTGGCTGCCCTTTAACATTTTTTCCTTCATTTCAACCTTGGTGAATCTGACAATTATGTGTCTTGGGGTTGCTCTTCTTGAGAAATATCTTTGTGGTGTTCTCTGTATTTCCTGTATTTGAAGGTTGCCGTGCCTTGCTAGGTTGGGGAAGTTCTCCTGAACAATATCCTGCAGAGTGTTTTCCAACTTGGTTTCATTCTCCCCATCACATTGAGAGGTGACAGTGTGCTGGCTGTCCTCACAGCCCTCGCTCACTCTCGGTGCCTCCTCTGCCTGGGCTCCCACTTTGGTGGCACTTGAGGAGCCCTTCAGTCCACTGCTGCACTGTGGGAGCCGCTTTCAGGGCTGGCCAAGACCGGAGCCGGCTCCCTCAGCTTGCAGGGAGGTGTGGAGGGAGAGGTGCAAGTGGGAAATGGGGCTGCACGTGGCTCTTGTGGGCCAGCTGGAGTTCCGGGTGGGCGTGGGCTCACCAGCCCTGGGCAGTGAGGGGCTTAGCACCCGGGCCAGCAGCTGCGGAGGGTATACTGGGTCCCCCAGCAGTGCCAGCCCACTGATGCTGTGCTCGATTTCTTGCCAGGCCTTAGCTGCCTTCCCACGGGGCAGGGCTCTGGACCTGCAGCCTGCCATGCCTGAGCCTCCCACCCCCTCCGTGGGCTCTTGTGTGGCCTGAGCCTCCCCGATGAGCGCTGCCCCCTGCTCCACGGTGCCTAGTCCCGTCAACCACCAAAGGGCTGAGGAGTGCGGGTGCATGGCACAGGACTGGCAGGCAGCTCCACCTGCAGCCCCGGTGCGGGATCCACTGGTTGAAGCCAGCTGGGCTCCTGTGTCTGGTGGGGATGTGGAGAACCTTTATGTCTAGCTCAGGGATTGTAAATACACCCATCAGCACTCTGTATCTAGCTCAAGGTTTGTAAACACACCAGTCAGCACCCTGTGTCTAGCTCAGGGTTTATGAATGCACCAATCGACACTCTGTATCTAGCTACTCTGGTGGGGCCTTGGAGAACCTTTGTGTCTAGCTCAGGGATTGTAAACGCATCAATCAGCGCCCTGTCAAAACAGACCCCTCGGCTCTACCAATCAGCAGGACGTGCGTGGGGCCAGATAAGAGAATAAAAGCAGGCTGCCCAAGCCAGCAGTGGCAACCCACTCGGGTCCCCTTCCACACTGTGGAAGCTTTGTTCTTTCACTCTTTGCAATAAATCTTGCTACTGCTCACTCTTTGGGTCCACACTGCTTTTATGAGCTGTAACACTCACCGCGAAGGTCTGCAGCTTCACTCCTGAAGCCAGTGAGACCACGAGCCCACCAGGAGGAATGAACAACTCCAGACGTACTGCCTTAAGAGCTGTAACACTCACCACGAAGGTCTGCAGCTTCACTCCTGAGCCAGCGAGACCACGAACCCACCAGAAGGAAGAAACTTTGAACACATCCAAACATCAGAAGGAACAAACAACTCCAGACGTGCCACCTTAAGAGCTGTAACACTCACCGCGAGGGGCCGCCGCTTCATTCTTGAAGTCAGTGAGACCAAGAACCCACCAATTCCGGACACAACATCAGGTACACCAATCAGATGTAGATTTTGTGTTTTCACATAGTCCCATATTTCTTGGAGGATTTGTTTATTTCTGTTTACTCTTTTTTCTCTAAACTTCTCTTCTCATTTCATTTCATTTGTTTGCTCCTCAATCACTGATACCCTTTCTTCCTCTTGATTGAATCGGCTACTGAAGCTTGTGCATGTGTCACATAGTTCTCTTGCCATGGTTTTCAGCTCCATCTGATCATTTAAGGTCTTATCTATGCTATTTATTCTAGCCATTCGTCTAATCTTTTTTAAGGTTTTTAGCTTCCTTTTGATGGGTTAGAACATCCTCCTTTAGCTTGGAGAAGTTTGTTATTACCGACTTTCTGAAGCCTACTTCTGTCAACTTGTCGAAGTCATTCTCTGTCCTGCTTTGTTCCGTTGCTGGCAAGGAGCTGCATTCCTTTGCAGGAGAAGAGGCACTCTGTTCTTTAGAATTTTCAGCTTTTCTGCTCTGGTTTCTCCCCATCGTTGTGATTTTATCTATCTTTGGTCTTTGATGATGGTGACCTACAGATGGGATTTTGGTGTGGATGTCCTTTTTGTTGATGTTGATGCTATTCCTTTCTGTTTGTTAGTTTTCCTTCTAGCAGTCAGGACCCTCAGCTGCAGGTCTGTTGGAGTTTTGCTGGAGGTCCACTCCAGACCCTGTTTGCCTGAGTATCACCAGCAGAGGCTGCAGAACAGGAAATATTGCTGCCTGATCCTTCCTCTGGAAGCTTCATCTCAGGGGGGCACATGACTGTATGAGGTGTCAGTTGGCCCCTACTGGCAGGTGTCTCCCAGTTAGGCTACATGGGGGTCAGGGACCCACTTGAGGAAAGAGTCTGTCCATTCTCAGAGCTCAAACTCCATACTGGGAGAAACACTGCTCTCTTCAGAGCTGTCAGACAGGGGTGTTTAAGTCTGCAGAAGTTTCTGCTGCCTTTTGTTCAGCTATGCCCTGCCCCCAGAGATGGAGTCTCCAGAGGCAGGCAGGCGTTGTTGAGATGTGGTGGGCTCTACACAGTTCAAGCTTCCTAGCCACTTTGTTTACCTACTCAAGCCTCAGTAATGGCAGACACTCCTCCCCTATCCCAGGCTGCCGCCTCGCAGTTCGATTTTGGACTGCTGTGCTAGCACTGAGCAAGTCTCCGTGGGCGTGGGACCCACCGAACCAGGCACCGGATATAATCTCCTGGTGCGCCATTTGCTAAGACTGTTGAAAAAGCACAGTATTAGGGCAGGAGTGTCCTGATATTCCAGGTACCCTCTGTCATGGCTTCCCTTGGCTAGGAAAGGGAAATCTGCCAACCCCTTGTGCTTCCCAGGTGAGGCAACTCCCTGCCCAGCTTCGGCTCACCCTCCGTGGGCTGCACCCACTCTCCAACCAGTCCCAGTGAGATGAACCAGGTGCCTCAGTTGGAAATGCAGAAATCACTCGTCTTCTGCATTGATCACACTGGGAGCTGCAGACTGGAGCTGTTCCTATTCGGCCATCTTGGAACCTCTTTTTGGAAAAAGGAGCTTTAAGCAACCATTCCATATAAATATGCATTTGACCATTTCAAGGAAACTGCAGCAATAAAGAAGAATATTTTTCCAAAGAATGGACAAAACTGCTAGGCACAGTGGCTCATGACTGTAATCCCAGCACTTTGGGAGGCCAAGAAGGGTGAGTCACAAAATCAGGAGATTGAGACCATCCTGGCCAACATGGTGAAACCCCGTCTCTACTAAAAATACAAAAATTAGCTGGGCATGTTGGCATGTGCCTGTAATCGTAGCTACTCGGGAGGCTGAGGCAGGAGAATCACTTGAACCAGGGAGTCAGAGGTTGCAGTGAGCTGAGATCATGCCACTGCATTCCAGCCTGGTGATAGTGAGACTCTGTCTCAAAAAAAAAAAAAAAAAAAATGCACAAAAACAACAGACAGACACACATAGACGCACGCGCACACACACACACACACACACACACACACACACACACACAGAGGAGAGAGGGAGTATTCTAGCTTAAATATCTATAAAATTCAGAGAGTACTTTAAGAGATTATATCCATCGTTGGCAAGATACGGAAGAAATACTAGGTGAGAAAAGTAAAGAGGTGACCACTTGACCCCTTGCCAAACTCAATCTTCTCTTTAGCATTAGATTTTAGCTGGGGCAATGAACAAGTTTGAATTCTAAATCAAGTTGTAACTTTGGATTATTCTGAAAAGACATTTTTTTTTACTGAGTTGATATGGTACTTTGTATCTTAAAGTGACCAATGAAACTATATTACCTAAGCATCTAGTTTTTATACCGTGTATGAGGAAAACCTAGTGCCCATGACTATATTCAAATCAATAGAAGAAAACCATAATACATTTCTTATGATTCTATTTCATAAACTAGACTGCTTAAATGTAACAGTCATATATTTATTACTGCATTAGTAAGCCTATATCACGCTGGCCAGAGCATACCACACTTAGTAAAATTGATTTATTGAAGAGTCTCAACTCATCACAGGTTTAAATGGGAAACCATTTATGTTTCCACTAACTGCTTGACAATTCTCCTATATAAACCCATTTCCATTGATCTTTTTATAATATTTTGATAGATTTCATACTAGTCACTTCAGTTTATTCAAACTATGTCATTTCAGTTTCAAAATCTAATTCTGCTCATTTGTAAGTTTCATTTAAATCACTTCTCCTCCCCTCCCTGTATTACAGGCTTCAACTATCAGTGGATTTAGCAGCTTGCAGTCTTAAGATGGGGTGGAAGTTGGGTAGAATGATCTCTTTACTTCCTCCACCGATTCACTTTCACATGCATCTTCTCTGCTAATGAGCAAGGAGAAGGGAGAGTGAAACAAAGGTCTAAATACTTGGCACATTTCTTTCCCTGCCTAAAAATAACTGGTTGGACATACTGAGTAATGGGAGGGTACTCATTAGTTGTTTTGAGGGTCCTATGGTTCCAATTTAATGACCTTGAAGATCCAGTTTCATTTCATCTTTTTCCTGGTCCATGCACTAAGGATAAAACTGATCCATGACATCAAAACTCTGTCAGTCAGATTCCTAAAATAGAGCAGATGGACTCAAAGAGAGTAGTGAAAATATTTAATGAATACATTATTTACATAGTTGTGTGTTCAATTCAGTGAAACAACAACAGATGATGACACACCCAATGAGTGGTGATATCTGGAAACTGCTACCACTCCAAGTTCTGAAGAACAAAATGAAGAAACAGAGTTACTGAGTTTCAGTAAGAACTGAAGTTGTTCATGTGGAATTGTCTGGCAGGGCCTGGATTTAGTCATTGGAGACTGGGTCCTTAACAGGAGCTGTGCTTACACAGAGGAACAGTCACATCTCCCAGAGTAGAAAGAGTAAAACTTGCATCTGGAGAGTGAACAGAGAATATAGAGCTCTCAACTGCTTTTTGTCTCTCTCATTCAATAGGTAGTTTGCTTGGAAAATTAAAGAAAGGTTGTTCAAGTTTAGCTACTTTCACTAGTGTACAATCAGCTATAGGGAAAACGCATATTTAAGCCACGTTAAAGAGCAATTTGCTTTTCCCCACTAGTGTACCCACTCTCAACTCCTCTATCTCTCTATACCTCAGAAGCTTCAGGAACTCTGAAGACCCAGATGTGCAGTAACTTTCAAAGAAGGACACTGAGAAGTGTCACTGATTTATCACCATATGTTACAAGTGATTCTGCCATGTTAGTAGGGAAGAACAGCTCTGCTATTTTCTCTCTGATAGAAGGCATAATAGGTTCCCTAGGAACCTGCACACAAAATTATGTGACATCTTTCTAAGTACTGTTCTTATATGAATTGAGGGATAGTGGGGGGACATGGATGATAAGGCATCTTTTTCTAAACTGGGACCACTCAGTAAACACTACAATGTTATCCCCTTTTGGTGATTCCCTGTATTATAAATATAGGAAATTTAACATCTTTGTTCTTCAGGTAAAATTTTTAGACATCAGGAAAAAAGAGATGCTATAAGATGTTACAGATGTAGAGATAAGCAGGAGAGATCTAAGGGCTGATAGTCTCAAAGGAGTAAGATAGAGTAAAAAAAGAAAGAAGTGGGTGAATGTAGAGCTTTGGGCAGAAGCTAATCTTTTTCTTTTCTGCTGTGTTCCATACAACTTGCTGTGTGTGAGCAGCCCTGATCCCATTGCTGTTGATATAATCATATAATATTAGCACTTGAGGGCCCTTAGAGATACTCTAGTCTAAACCATTTTTAAGAGAGAGAATTTTAAATAAAAAATAATTGTTTATGATTGCATCATTTCTCTGGTGGATGCAGGTTCTCACTTTTACAGTTAATATTTCATGCTTGTTTCTTACATATGTGTCTTGTATATCAAACAAATCATAAACTTCTTGAAGGAAGGACTTTATTTTCTGTACATTCCATTGGCCTTAGCCTCACTCTGGGGAGTACAGTACTCACTAAAAGCTGACCAACTGAATGCAATAGGAGTAAGTTAATAATTATCCCAGTTTATAAGGCTTTAGAGAATTTTAAATTATTAAATGTATCCTTATTGGCCTCATCTTGCTTTACCTGGTTCTAAATTTTTGCTCTTAACTTGGGGTCAGGGAACATTCTTATATGTAAAACTTTGCATACTTATCTATTTTTGAGGGGAAGAGATTTATGTTTTGATTTAGTTTGTTTTATAATTTTCAATGAGATTACCCAAAATATACTGACAATTTTTTGGTGGACAAACATTTTAGGGAGGGGGAACTCTACTAAAAATTGAGAGACTGGAAGCTTAGGATTCTAGACTGATACTGCAAGTAGTTAGCTGTGATTCTGGATTTTCTTTTTCTTTGAGACAGGGTCTCTCTCTGTCACCCAGACTGGAGTACAGAGGTGTGATCATGGCTTAATGCAACCTCAAACTCCTGAGCTCAAGTGATCCTCCTGCTCAGCCTCCAGTGTAGCAGGAACTGCAGACACACCCCACCATGCCTGGCTAACTATTTTTTAATTTTTCATTTTTATGTATGGTGTCGCGCTATGTTGACTGGGCTGGTTTTGAATGCCTGGCCTCAAGTGATCCTCCCTCCTTGGCCTCCCAAAGTGCTGGGATTACAGGTGTGAGCCACTGCACTCAACTTGGAATATATTTTGTTAAATAATAGTATAGTTTCTGCTGATCATTTAAACTTCCCAACCTATATTATCTCCTCTTGGAGCATCACTAAAAGATTCACTATGATGACTGAACACTCCTTGAGAGAAGGGGCAGGGTCACTGCCATACCGTTATACCCTAAGGTTGCTAACTCGAGGCCTGATTCAGAGCAGGCGCTCTGCATTAAATGTTTACAGACTCTGTGGCATAATGAAATAACCAAAACTCCTGTAAACCTTAATTCTTCTACAGAAAAACAATAATTACTCAATACGGTTCTTCATTAGCATAAGCCAAAGGATTAGTATTATAGAAGTTTTAGGTTCTGAGTTAGGCTACTTGAACAGCATGAGTTCTACAATCCCGTGCTTTCTTCAATCCCCAATTCTGCCTTAACTATGGCATGTACAACATATTAAATGTGTCTGCTTCAATTTAACCTTCTGTAAAACTGAGATAACATTATTATTTAATTTGTTCTTTGAAAGTTTCTTAAAACTTAATAATATGAAATATTTTAAATAGTGTCCTCAAATAGAAAATGCTGAAATGATTTTAGCAATAATCAGCTATATAAACAAGTAAGTCTCTGGTTGTTCCAAAAATAATGTATCATTACATTTAAGCACAAAACTAGCTTGGAGAGTCATGTTAGGTTGCTGTATGCTTGTGAAAAGGGACATACGTCAGGAGTAAGTAGACCTAGTGTATTAGTCTGTTTTCACACTGTTGATAAAGACATACCTGAAGCTGGCTGGGCTTCTTACAAAAGAAAGAGGTTTAATGGACTTACAGTTCCATGTGGCTAGGGAAGCCTCACAATCATGGCAGAGGGCAAGGAGGAGCAAGTCACATCTTATGTGGATGGCAGCAGGCAAAAAAGAGCTTTTACAGGGAATTTCCCATTTTTTAAATTATCAGATCTCCTGAGACTTATTCACTCTCATGAGAACAGCATGGGAAAGACTCACCCCCATGATTTAATTACCTCCCCACTGGGTCCCTCACACAACACGTGGCAATTCAAGATGAGATTTGGGTGGGGACACAGAGCCAAACCATATCACCTAGGTTCACATTTTAGAGCTTTTGATCTTGCCATTTGTTCTTTAACAGTATGCCTACAGGTTCTCTCAAGTAGAGATTTACACATATGTAATGGGTTACTATAATGAGTGGGTTCGGCTTGGTGATCTCAGTATTGCAGACTCATTTATTAATCTAAATTGCTTCTCTTCACTCCTGTCTTGAGTCAGATTAAATTTCTTCTCTGTGCCAGGCAGCATGTTGGCTGTCTGTCACCATTAGAGTACTAAATGGATTCCTCTTAGGTCTCTTGGAGTCACTCCACTGAATAAATAGGGTGTTCTTCCCATCCCTCCTTTCTTCCCTCCTTTCTTCCCCCTTTTCTTCTTTTTTAATATGCCTTTAAAGGAGTGTGTGCCTTCTCTTCTTTTATCTTTTCTGAAAACTTGAAGCCTTCCTTCAACTAGTGGATTTCTTACACATAATATAAGTTTGTCAATACAATTCAAAGAATTTCTGGACTGACATAGAGGTTTCTTGCCCCCAAAATATACATATAAGGAAAACTTTACATTAAATCTTCTCTTCGAAAGTCTGTGTCTTTCTGTTTTGTTTCGATTGTGGTTTCATTTTCCTTTAATCTTCCATTATTTGTTATATAGCTGTCCTTTACAGCTCTCCCAAGGCTGTACTGGGGCAAAAGACATTTATGGCAGGGAATCACACATAACTTTAAAGACAACCTCCGAGGTAAGCGAGCCAGAAAACATGCACACTACAGAGTCAGGAAACTTGACTTTATTCCCAATTTGACCAGAAGAAGGCCAGGTAATTTCAATGAACCACTGACATTCTTTGTATAAGGGTAAGAAGAAATTAATCTTCAAGAAATAAATAATAGACGGAAACATGGAGAAGAACAAATAGAATGGTAGCATGTTTTTAAAATGGAGAGCAGTCAATACTGCCCTTCTTTTCACATGGTTAACCAATCAATCAAATTATAGTTTTTTTCTAGATACAGGAAAATGTGAAAATTTTAGTAAGTTATTGGTCTCAGTCTTTCCCTCTCATTCACATCTATATATTCTGCAAAATCATTTATTTGCATGTAGTTGGCTTGTAGAGAGAATGACTCTGTGTCTGTCCCCTCACTGTAACCTCATAACCTACCCCTAAGACATAAAATTGAAAAATAGTACAATGTAACCATTCAAAAGTGAATATATTTGCATATGATTTATGTACAGTTAAAGTATGTCAACTTTACTTCCTATTCCTATTATTTTTATCAGTTTAATTATGATAATCAGAGTTTTGGCCAAACATCTCCTGCCTTATCTTTTACAAATTCAAGCCAATGAGCATATCCTGACTATGAACCATAGTCTATATTTCATACTCTACTAGATTTCTAGCTGCATCTAATAAGAGATAACTCTGGGTTCAGTTTTATTAAAAGATAATGATTTATGTCTTTGTTTTAGGATTAAAGATAAATATTATGCCTGCTCCTTATTTTTCAAAAAGCAACTTAAGTGTAATAAAAATTAAAATATTCTTACTGACAGATGAATCAAATTATGCATGATTTTTCCATTATGCATATCACATACAACATTCCAGTATTTTCTCATTATAGATAGAAAAGTAGATAGATATGACTTACAGGAATAATTGAAAATATACCCAACACAGAATGTTTTAAAATGTTTAATTAATTCTAATTCCATTTTGTAGAAGAAATAGAAAAAATGCTTAATTGCTGAATTTGAGATAAATATTTCCTCTCAAGGCATATTCTAAAATATGTTTCTAAGATTAAGACAAATATTGTATAATGTATTAAATATGAGTCTTAATTTTTGCTCCTGGGCTGTCATTGATTCTCCACTAGGTCAAGTGACAGGAAAATGAGATATATTTATGTGCATATATTTGTGTACATATCTGCAAATATTTCTGTATGTGTTCATTTGGGTGTGACTATATATATGCATGTGTTTGTATATATATGTTTCCATATATTTCCGTCTACGTATGCACATTTTATATATATACACATATATAATACACACACACACACACACACACACACACACACATACAAAGCTATACATGAGTTTATACTGGTCTCCAACTTTAATCCAACACCAAACAGATCATTCTGGCCTTCCTACATTGCATATTTGTTAACTTCTCACTCGAACATTGAGAAACCTGGATCCCATCATCCCATCCATTTGCTTCGTGGTGAATTCCAGTTGCATGTATAATGGTTTTATATTTATTAACCCCTATTCTCTGGGAAAACACCTTTGTCAACTGCAATACAGTGTTTATGTATTGTTCCTTTTGCCTTTATTGTTATAATCTAAACTTTTTTCCAAAATTGCTTAGCAGAGTAATTTTTTCCACCTCCTTCAGCGAAGCTATTTCAAGTATTTGTTAGGTAGTTTGAAGGTTGTCATGGAATATGTGAGGCCAGTTGATATTGTATCACTTTTGTGTTGCTTTCCTTTCATGCTAACTGCTTGAAATATACTTCTTTTCAGAATTTTCAGATCATTATGTTAACCACAGTGTATCTCACTGGAGATTTTCTGTATTATTTTTACTTATGATGTCTCCAAAATTCAAAATTTTCTTCCTCCTTTATTTTAGACAATTTTAATTGGATTATTATTGTGTTGCAAGTGTCTTGCAATTTGCCCCAAAGTAACTACTAAACTTTAGGTATTAACTTATGGTACTAAAATATTTATCATGCGTCATTTAAAGAACATCTTCGTTTAATTATATTAATTTATAAATGCACCTCTCGAATTTCTATCCTCATTCTCACGATTGTATCTTTCTCATGATTGTCCGTTTGGCTGTCACTGTGATTTGAATGTTAAATGTTTTTGTCTCCTTTACAATTCATGTGTTGGAAGCTTAATCTCCAGTGAAACAGTGTCAGAGGTGGGGCTTAATGGGAAATGTTTAGGTCATGAGGGCTCTGTTCCCATGAACGGATTAATGCCTACATAAAAAAGGCTTGTGGGAAAAAGTTTGCTCTTTTCTGCTCTTCTGCCTTATGAGGACATAGTGTTCCTCCCCTCTGGAGTATGCACTGTTCAAGCTGCCATCTTGAAGGCAGAGAGACTCGGCTCTAACCTATTGGCACCCTGATCTTGAATTTCCCAGCCTCCAGTACTGTGAAAAATAAATCTCTGTTCTTTATAAATTACCCAGTTTCAGGTATTCCGTGATGCAACACAAAACAGACTAAGACAGATGTTCTCTGTACTAAGGTGTTAACCTTCTGGCATGATTACTTAGTGGAAATGTCTGTCATTTTAATTAAGCAATGACTTAGTAAGAATTTGGGCAGCACTGGTTCCTGAATCCTTTACACATTTTTAGTAAAGTGACTCCTGTGTTATGAAGCTCGCAGTTCCATAATTCTGCCAGACAGAAATAAAAGCATGCAAGTTCTGGAGATGAAGTCAAATACTCTCATGTTTCGCATCCCTAGACACCCATTGCCTATCTGGCATAATCCCATCTGTCACTCAGGGTTCTACCACAGGAGTGACTACTCTTGTTTTTAGGGAAGAATATATTTCTACTATAGTTAAGATCATTGCTATATCAGTAAATGCATTTGGGGTGATGTCCTATGCAGTAAGTAGCTCACATGGAACAATTGTTGTCGATGTCTTACCTTAGCACAGTATGTGAGAATCCTGCATAAAAAGGTCAAGAGTAAAGACACTTTCATCTACCAGAAGGTTCCAGAGGTGACTTTTTGCTTACATACCATCTCCTACACTGGCACCCTTGGTTTACATGGCTAAGGAATATTGTGACAAGTTACCATGAAATTAGCATCTCAAATTACTCAGAATACTTTATATATAAAGCATTTATCTATATATATAATACATACTATTATATATACTTGATATTATATAATGACTATTATATACATACTCTATTATGTACTTACTATATATTATATATTTTATATATCATATATTATACTTTATATATAATACTTTATATATAAAGAATTCTGAGTAATGTAAGGTGCTAATATATATATTACACATATGTAGCACAATATAGTAAGTATCCAAATATATTTTGGATAATTAGGCATTAATCTTTATTCAAAAAAAAAAAAACAGCATCAGTCTTCCTTTTGAGCTCTGGGAGCCCTGAACATATGGTGGAGCATATAGATAGTTTAGGAAAAATAAGATGAATAAAATGGAAAGAAGGAAAAAGCAAAGCATTTTTTAAGAGGTACGAAAGATCAGTTTAGCTGGAGCAAAGAACCCATGGAAAAAAGTGATGACTTATGAAGTTTTCTTATTTCTTTTCAAGAAATTGGAAACTGTTTCGTGGGTAAAAATATCAGTACTATTTTTAACTCTGTGGGACTGAACTAATCCTGACACTGTTATGGATTCTCTGTTTGAATTCAACCCTACTGCTTAAACAATTCTGGAACCTGCATATTATAACTGTACTTTTTATAAAGTGCTTTTAGTTTCATAATCTGATTTGATGCTTCAAATTCTGTTAGGAAATAGGTATGGAAGGATATTGCATTTCCAATTTTGAGATGAGGGATGTAAGACACAGAAACTGGCCTGTGATAACTGACTCCTGAAGAAATGACCCTTCCTCCTAGGCCTCCCTGGCCAATCCTCTCAGTGGGAATCCTAATAGCTCCTCTTCCTTCACTACTTAAGTAATATATATATATATTTTTTTCGCATGACCACAGATCATATTCTGAGACGTGTTCTCGAAGGCTGTTTCTCTGGAAAGTTCTTCCCTATCGTTTATTGTTCTAGATATTTGTGCCCATTCTTTCTCCTCAGCCAATTATGACACAGAGTCACTATGGAAGCAATTTTCATAATACCAGAAAAACCACACTATTCTAAAAATGTGCATCCTCATACAGGATGCTGGTTTATCATTACTGAGCATTCAACATGTGCAGGTTTGGAGTATGTTCTACACTTACCCTGTCTTCCTGACCACTATACACTGCTTGCTGGAATTCCACAATTTCTCTCTCATTACTTCAGTTTACAGCAGTGTCCTTAATGAAACGGGAATGCAACTGGGAGAGTTAATCTAACTAAACATCTAAACATGGCCAGTTATTTAAACACTTTCCTGACCCTATCTTGAAAAGACATATAGATAAAAGGATAGAGAAGACAGTATAAGTGCCCTAATCTAGCCTGGATTCATTCATGACCGTTCTGCCCTCTAGCCTGTTAGAAGAAAGTCATGATGATGTTAATGTATGCTTGTTTAAAAATGCCAGCCTGCTCCCTCCTCTCCACAGTCTCTTCCAGCTGTAGCCCAATTAAATTCAACAGTTCACAGGTGTTCAGAGAAATGTTTTCAACATAAAACCCCAGTTGTCTTTAGGGCTCTTCACTCTTTTATTTGAAATATTCTTCCAACAAAACAAATACATTTGCAAATGAAGAAAAAAATACAATGGACAATGAGGAAGATGTTAACAATTATAAAAATATTGTCAATAACAAAAAAAAGATTATTTCAGAACCAGCTGGAAGACCCATGTATTTAACCCAAACCTAAAGCAAAATAATATTTTCTTGACTGAAGAGGGTGAAGAATGAGAATGGGATAGCATGGTGTGACATGTATGAGGAAGGTTAAGGAGAACATATAAGAATTTATGTACCATCTTTTTCTGGCATACTTATTTAAAGCATTAACCACCACCCTGTCCCATACTTTCTACATTTAAACACGTAGATATTATCTCAAACACATATACACTTTGCTATCTGACAATGAGTGCACTAAGAACACACTCTCCCTGAGTATTCTCTTCATCAGTCTAGAGAAAGAAAAAACTGACAGCCAATGATTGTCATTCTATTTATAATTACAAATACATTAACTCATTCCTAAAGATTTTGGAATTATTACAGGTAACTAGGTTCTGAAAACATGGTACCCAAAAATATGTGACTTATACATTGTACAAATCTGTTCATTGAGTAAACATATCCAGTATATGAATAAGTCTTTGATAAAGTCTGGATTTGGAGGATCATTGCTATATAATAATTTATAAAATATAATTTTTTCAGGGGTAAACCAGGATGAAAACCATTCATTTACTCATTTATTTAGCAAATATATAGCAGGTGCCTACTATGTGCCATACACTGTCCTATGGTATGACAATGAACAACATAGACTAAAAACCTTGCCCTAAGGAATCTTAAGACAGGTAGTAAACATTAAACATATTAAATAACTTAATAATCTAGTATGTTAAAAGACAATATATACAATAGGGAAAGGGAAAGAAAAGGAAAATTCTAGCAGAGATAGGGGAATCTGGAGTTCAAAATCAAGGTGTAAGGGTTGAAAGGATGGGAAGTAGCAAAGAGCAAACTTCATCTATTTCATTTATTTTAGAAATTCTAATGTTTGTTGGATAAATCCTGCATTGAAAATACTTTTTTTACCGAAATTAGAACAAGGCAATTACAAGTTTCACTTGGTGATGATTCTGATGACGTTAATGATGTTATTAACTTTCTTGAGTATTTACTATGTGGCAAACACTGTGCTAAATCACTACATGAAAAATGTCATACAATATCCAAAAAATAACCCCTGCCTCACTATGCTCTATACCAGTCCACTGAATTGAAAGATCAGGAAATATGGGTAAGAGAGGCAAAATAATTCACTTAGTTCCACATAGTGTCAGGACTGAGATTCAATCTGTGTCTTTAATCCCAAATTCATGCTATTAATCATTACTTATGTTACAGGTAGTTAGGCATGAGCCAGGCAGGAGAGGGCTCTCCCTACCCACACTAGGAAAGTCAGGTGACGGTTCTGCAATTATTGCCTTGCCTCTCTAAAAACAATAATTTGGTATCACCAGGGAGAGGCCAGTTCCTGATAGTCCACACCTGTTAACCTCAAAACGTTCATTGAATGTGGATCCCAGGGAGAAGCAACTTCCGGACATGCACGTTAAGAGACAAAAATGGTGAAGTATAATCTTCTGGGCACACTCCACCTGAAAAAAGAAGAAAGCCTCAGATGGGTATACATAGAACTCCCTAAACACGCTGCGTGTGCTCAATTCCAAGGATAAAGAAAGCACTGCACATGAGGAAAGCGCACCTGAAGGGAAGAAACATGGGAAAGAGGCGAGCCTATAAAGTCCTAGAATCAAGGTTAAGGGCCCCCTTTTTTGCTGTCTCCTCTTTCTCTTTGTCCTTCAGGTACCCACCCTGGGTCTCTTCCAAGATAATTTGCCTTTCTTTCGTTTTCTAAAATTTTTTTAAAATAAACTTTAACTCCTGCTCTGAGACTTGCCTTCATCTCTTTTTCTGCTTTATGCCCCTCAAATTCTTTCTTTAAAGGAGACAAAAACTGAAGTTGCTAGGGATCTTATGGATACTCCGCTGGTAACTCAGGGTAACTCAGATCTCTGCCACCCCGAACACTGACACAAACATATTTTATTTATTAAGCACCGATGACAGGCCAGAATTGTTTTAAAAAATTAATTCATTTAAAAAATATTAATTTATCTTAATTCTTAATTTTTTATATAATAAACTTTAAATGATCTAGAACTTTGTAGTAGACTAAATAGTGGCTCCCCAAAGACATTTATGTCTTAATCCCCAAATTTATAAATACGTTACTTTTCATGGCAAAGGAACTTTGCAGGTGTGAAAGATACTGCAATTGAGAGTTCATCTTGAATTATCTGTGTGGACTTGGTATAATCACAAAGATCCTTATTAAAAGGAGATGGCACAGTCAGAGCAAGAGAAGACAATGGGAAGACAGAAGCAGAGGTTAAAGTAGGTGGGACCATGAAACATGGAATGTCAACCATCTCTAGAAATCGTGAAAGGCAAGGAGACAGATTTCCCCCTACACCTTCCAGAAGAAACACAACCTTCCAACCCATTTTCAACTTCTGTCCTGCATAAAAATAAAAATAATAAATCTATATTGCCTTAACAATTTTGTGGGAATTTTTTTATAGTCACAATAGGAAACAGTGTAGATTGTAACATATAAAATGGGGTGCTGCTCTAGCAAATATCTAAAATGTGAAAGTGGCAATGGAATTAGGTAATGGGTAGAGGCTGGAAAATTTGGAGGAGCATGACTGAAACTGCTTTTTTGGCTTGCACAGATAGTGTACAGAAATATAGATGATAATGACTTTGCTAGTGAGGTTTCAAAGTGCAAAGCACAGTAGAGGAAATAGATACTGTCCTAGAGAATTCTTTAGTTATCAGAAACCATTGGTAGAAACACGGACAGTAAAGGCACTGCCGGTGAGGGCTTATAAGAAAATGAAGAATGTTATTGGATAATGGAGGAAAAGGGACATGTGTATGTACAGCCAGAAACTTTGTTAAATTGTGTCCTACAGTTATGTGGAAAGTACAACTTAAAACAACAACCATTAATTATTAGCTGAGGAGATTTCCAAGCAAGGTGTTAAAACCAAAACCTGATTTCTGTTCCCTGCTTAAAAAGGTTGAACATACCTAATCCAAAAGTCCAATATGTGAAACTTTTTGAGCACCAACATGACACCCAAAGTAGAAAATTCAACACATAAGTACTTAACACAAACTTTCTTTTGGACACAAAATTAATGAAATTATTCTGTAAGATTATCTTCCAGTGATGTGTATAAGGTGTATAACAAATGTAAATAAATTTAATGTTTAGATTTGGATCCTATCCCCAAGTTACCTCATTTTGCATCTTCAAGTATTCTGAATTTTTTTAAAAATCCAAAATCCTAAATAACTCTGGTCCCAAGCATTTTGAATAAGGAATAATGCATCTATAGTAAAATAGAAGAAAAAGGAGATAAACTGAGGAAAGAACTATTAAGCAAAAAGGAACTAAGATCTAATGATTTGGGAAATTATTCCTGGCCTATCAAGATTGCAAAAGATGCTAAACTTAAGAGAGTCACTGTTAAGAAGGCATGCTCTGGAGAAAAAAACAAAGACCAAATACAAATTTTGTTACTTCTTTGGAAGGATCCAAACTTTGACTATTAAAGTCAAAGAAAGGACTCTGAGAAAATTAGGCTTGTGATTAATGTATTCCTTTGGCCATGTCAATGGAAGACACAAATAGAAATGGAATTATCTACAAAAAACCTTACTAGGAGCCTCTTGTTCCTAGGCTGATGTTATATAAACTATCTATATCAATAATCAATTAATCAATAAATCAAAAAGCAAATATGTTTGGGATATTTACTTATTGGTTTTTTCCTGTGTTTTCTTGGTTTAGTGTTTCCCGTGCTTTGGAAAATAGGGAAAAAGAATGTTTAATGACTTCAAGGAAATTACAAATTATTTAAAGATTTTTTAAAAATTAAAATATAGGAGAAAAATAAAGAAAAATAATGTTCAAATGATGCATGGTGTGGTCTAGTCTAACATTACAGTAGGAGTTGAAAGAAATGAATATATTTGAAAGGGCTGTGTCTTCCCATGGGGAAGTGATATTAAGCTAGGAATTTAAGGATAAATGTTATAGTCGTGTTGAGCAAAATCGGGGACAAGCAGCAAAGGAAAAATAACTTTAAGGTAAAAGGTATAGATTGTTTTAAGTAGGAAAAATTATCTACTTAGGAACCAGAGGTGGATTATATTAGAGAGGTAAATTGTGGTCAGAATATATTGTAGATGAAATTTATAAAATTCATCTTTTATTTGAGTAGTTGGAAATCATTGAAAGGATTAACTTCCTGGATGCTTTAATCAATCACAGTGTGTTTTAAGCTTTAAAAGTTTGTCCTTTATATTTCACAGTGCACCATTTTGAGCAGATAAATTTGTGAATTATTAGATTGATAAAAGCATTAAAAAAGAATGTAGTCATTTTTATATCACAAAAACATATTTAATTACCTTTACATGAGGCATATGTATATTCAAGTGCATGTGTATTTATGCACATAAAACATTAACTGTGGAAGAATTCCAAGTTAGTTTATGAAGGAATACCAGTAATTATGTTGCAAGTTCTTATATGGTAAGTCGGTCATCAGCCAGTGTCTACCTACAGGTGAAATGTGTCAAAATTTCAGGTTTTATTTGCTCTTGTTAAACTCCAATTAAATTTGTTTCTATTATTTTCTGGCTTTGAACAAATTATTTCCTCAACTTATTTGTTTACTGGGAAATTTATCTTTGCCCAATTATTTTATAATTTTTTAAAAATAAAAGACACCTTAGGTTTACAGACATTTTGAGTATATGAGACAACTTGGTATAAAGAGATAGATAATAAGATCATTAAGTTTTGTTTCTCATTTGGGATAAGAGCATTATTATTGCTTTAAAATGTACTAATTAAGCTGATTTCAGATTCTTAAGGAGTTGGAATCTGAATAATCTGATGTTATGGGCTTTGTTTTCTATTTTTTTTTCCTTTTAGGCCACTTCCATATAAAACAGAGCTGATCACATCAAGCTTCATCTGCTGTTTTTACCTAATACAAATACTTCACTGCAACTTTAGTTTTGTTATTGTTACACATTTATTACCCTTCCTATTCTTACCTCTCTTCTTTGCTGATTTCACTCTGCCTGAAGTATTCTCCACTTGTCTTCTACTTCATGTTCTTCAGTATAACCATGTTCCCCAAAACAGCTTTCTGAAATTATTCTCATTTCTTTCTATGTTCTCTTTTAATCGATATATGAAAAATTCCCAAGCATATTGACAAATTTCTAAATATAGTTGACCCTTGAACAACATGGATGTGAGCTTCACAAGTCCACTTATATTAGATTTTCTTCCATTTCTGCCACTCCAAGACAGTAAGACCAACAGCCCCTCTTCTTCCTCCTCCTCAAACTACAATGTGAAGCTGAAGTGAACGAGGACTTTTATGATGATCCACTTCCACTTAATGAATAGTAAACACATTTTCTTTTCCTTTTAATTTTCTTAATAACTTTTTTTGCTTTCACTTACTTTATTGTAAGAATATAGTATACAACACATATGGCATATGTGCTAATTACTAATTATGTTATGGATAAGGCTTCTGGTCAACAGTAGGCTATTAGTAAAGTTTTAAGGGAGTCGAAAATTATTCATGGATTTTTTACTGCCCTGGGGGTAGGTTCTCCTAACCCCTTTGTTGTTCATGTGTCACCTATAGTGAATTTTCTTACCTTTTGTTACGTGACCTGAAGTTCAAGATTTTTGGAATGTTCTGTCAGTTCTATCAATCTGCCTACAAAATATTCAAACAAAATATCATGTAGACAACCAACATATATAAAAGGTAAAGCAATAACAAAATGAAAAGAAAAAACAGCAACTATAAGTAAAAGCTAATATGTATTCTCCTTTCTCAACCACTATGATCCCATATAATACTGAAAAGAGATAAATTTATCTATTTTAATATATGAGCTTTAAACAAAGACAGTGACATTTCCAGGTGTTAAAAATAAAGAAAGGCATTAAAACCAGGGAGGTAAACGTACTGGTTCATAGTGGGCTAACTCAGAGGGCCTGGATATTTGAGGCTGTGGATATACTGCCTATCTGAATAAAGAAATCAGTTCTTGTCCCCATGGCAAAAGGAAAAGTAGAACCAGGGAAACTCTCATACCCCCTGGCTCTGAAATTACTTTCCCTACATTAAAAAGAAACACAAAAATTTACTCTTCTCACTGCCCAAGGAATTTTTAAAAATACTCTTTTGCTATTTGACACAGTCATGAAGAATTATTTTCTATGAGAAATCCAAACTACAGTTACAATCTCCTGCGTGTGACCAAGACAGAACAACCAGAACTAAATTTGCTTCCTGCCCCTAATAATTGATGTAAAGAGACAGGCAAAATGTATGAAACAATTGATTTCAGACACTGAACATCAGGCAGCAAATGGTAGTGAACGATGAGAGAGAGAAAAACCAATGAGGGGAGCCATCTGATTGCTGTGGCTTACTGACTAGAGAGTTTCTAAAATGCAGTGCAAGAAGCGGAAAACCAGTTGAAGCTTGGCAGTCTCTCCAAGTTGAGAAGGCAGATGTGGAAGTCCCAATAGATCAAAGTAGTTTGAACTCACAGGGTAAAATACTGAAGAAAAGAGAGCAGCAGAGAGAGAATGGAAGGCTTTGAGATCTCCAGAAGGTCCCCCTTGATGTTGAAGCTGAGCATTGATAAGGACATTTATATTAAAAAACTACCCAAGAACTGAGAAATACTTATCCAAAAGAAGAAGATAAAACAATTCTCAGAGATCACTCTCCACCAGGACTATTTCATGTTGCTACCAGCCAGAGAAAGCCTTAAAATTCACTGGGCATTGGGTGGAATAGTAATTCCAAGGGAATTGACTGTGTAGTAGGGCAAAGGCAGACCTAAATTAACATAGTTCTGACTCTGTCTAATAAAGCTTAAAAAAAAAAAAAAAAACTTGAAAAAAAAATCAAGTTGCTTACAGGTAACTATATCCTAGAACAAAGCTCAATAATTTTTACCTTGGAATACAAAGTAGGAATACAAAACTATCTAGGACACGACAAGATGAAATTCACAATGTCTGACGCCTGATCAAATATTACCAAGCATGAAAAGAGGCAGGAAACTGCAATCTATATTGAGGAAGAAAATAAATCAACACAAAAAGACACAATAATAGCACAAGCTTTAGAATTAGTATGAAAAGTCAATAAAACAGTTATAACTCAATTCCATATTTTCAAGAAGGTAGAGAAAAAAAGTAAATAAGTGGAACATAGAAGAAAATTTAAAGAGGCTTGAACTGAACTTCTAGATACAAAATCCACAATATCTGATATCAAAATACATTGCATGGTATGGGCCACAGATTGGATGTTGAAGAAGGAAAGGTATTGACATTGAACGTGAAAACATGGCAGTAGAACAATCCCAAACAAAACGCATTCAGAAAACAAACATTAAAAGGATGAAGGGAACATAAATGAAATGAGTGAAATGTGGAGCACTCTCAAGAAGCCTAATATATACATAACAGGAGTTGCTGAAGGAGAGAGGTGGAAGGGAGGTCAGATGGAATATTTTGAATAGCAGTGAATTTTTAAATTCCCAAATTAAACCCACAGATTCAAGAAGTTCAAAGAATCCTAAGCACATTCTTGAAAAAAGAAAATTACAAGAAAAGAAACACATTGAATCGCTTAAAACCTGAGGAAAAGTTAATAATTCAGAATTAGCCAGAAAGATTTTATATTTTTTTCATACAGCAGGGAAAAATATAAAAATGACAACAGAGTTCTGTTGAAAACAATACAAGTTAGAAGATAATGAGGCAATATCTTACAAGTATGAAAGAAAAAAGATAACTTAGCAAAAATATATTTTATAGTGAAAATACCTTTCAAAAGCAAAATAAAGACTTTCTTGACAGAGTAAAGCTAAAAGAAGTTGTCACCAACCTACTTGTACTATAAAAATGCTAAAGCAATTTCTTCAGACAGAATGAAAATAATACGAGATGAAAAGTAGCATCTAACCAAAGGAATTAAGAGTACCCAAAAAGGCTAAGTGGATAAATAAGTGGATAAATTAAAAAGTAATATTTCTAACCTGATTTTGAAGCCTCTTTGAGGATATCATTTAAAGCAAAAACAACAGTGCAATGTAAAGGTCATTAAATTATATGACAATAATAAATGCTGGGAGAAAAAAGTAGAATTGCACGGATGTGAGGTCATTATTTTGTACATGAAGTAGTACAGTATGTCATTACTTGGAGGTGGATTGTGATGAGATATAGGCATACACCATAAACCCTAAAGCAACCATTAAAAAACAGAGTTATAGTTAATAAATCAAATAAGAAGGTAAAATAGAATTACCAAAATATATACAACAAATCCAAAAGATGGCAGAAAAGCAGCAATGGGAAAAAAAGAACGTATAAAATTGTTGGAAAAAATAGCAACATAGTATATTTAAATTCTCTCTCTCAGTAGCTACCTTCAAACACTCAAGTGAAAAGCTAAAAATAGATGAAAAAAATGACATTAAAATTTGCTTTCTTCCAGAAATTCACGTTAAATATGTTATAATTATTTTATTCTAAAAAGATGGGAAATGATATACCACGTTAATATTAATAAAAAGATAAATGGAATCCTTATTTAAATATCAGATAAATGTAATTTCATAGCAAAAATATTACCAGGGATTAAGAGGAATATTTTTTATTGATAATGACATCAATTTTTCAAGAGAATGAAGAGCAACTAAATACAATTGGGTCAAGTTTCACAAGTTTTTATGTTGTGAACTAAAATACACATACACATAGCCCCCAAACTGGATTTTTGTATACACAATAGATAGATCCCTGTCAAGATGGGATACATGTATAAGAACTATAGATAAACTTTCTTCTTTCTTTCTTTCTTTCTTTCTTTCTTTCTTTCTTTCTTTCTTTTTCTTTCTTTCCTTCTTAATGTGTGTCTCTGTCTCTTATTGTCTCTCTCTCTCTGTATATATATATATATATATATATATATATATATATACACATATATATATATATATATATATACTTATGTAATTAGAGATCTGTAGTAGAAAAGATCTAAGGAATAAAAAACATACGTGTATTTTAGAGTAGTAAGTCTTATATAATTGAATACATAGAGGGAATTGTAAATGCATGATACTTATTTAAATGTTGCTGTAAATATAAGTGATGTTCTTGCTGAAATCAGATTCCCCTCACCACCTCAGAGTTAGTATTCAACAAATGTAGCAAAGTTTAAATGTAATACAGTGCACATAATCTATTCTGATAAGGCTTATTATTTTCAATAAATGGAGTGAAGATAAAAAAAGATAAATCACAATTATAAAGGTTTATGTACCTAATAAGAGCACATATTTTATGTGAAGCAAAAATGTATTGAATGAAGAAATATACAAATCTGCAGTTTTATTCAGGAATTTAATATGATATTGTAATAATTGGTACAAGTAGACAGAATATCAGTAAGGGTATTGAAGGCTTGAAAAACACTATCAATCATACAATAATCCTAAGTAAATCCAAGAGTTAAATCATAACAGGATATTACCTGATCAGAATGGAATTAAATTAATAATTAATAACAAAAAGGTTTATAGAGAATCCCCAGATATTTGGAAACTAAACAACATATTTCTAAATAACACCAGGGAAAAAGAAGAAATTAAAGAGAAATTAGAAACTACTATTAACAGAATGAAAATAAAATTGAACATATTAAAATTTGTGGAAGCCAAGAAAAGCAATGTTTGAGGGAAGTTTGTAGCCGCAAAAACTTGTTAGAATACATATAAGAAAAACATCAAATTAATTACCTAAATTTCCACTTTAAGAAATGAGATAGAGAGGAGCACATTAAATACAAAATGAGTAAAAGAAATAAAATAATGAAGATAAGATTACGCATTAATAAAATAACAACCAAAAAATAAAGAAAATCAAATCAGCCCAAGGCTGATTCTTTGAGGTGTTAGCAATACATCAGAAATCTCAAGAGCCTGAAAAAGAGAGAAATTACCAATATCAGGAATGAGAGACATTATAAGGGATGTTATAAATAACTTTAGGATAACAAATTTGATGATTTAATTGGAGAAAGACCTAGAAAGAAACAAATTACTAAAGCCCACTCAACAAAAAATAAATAACCCAAACAGGTTATGTGTATTAAATCAAATAAATTTTTGTTAAATACCTTTCCAGAATGAAAATTCCAGACCCAGATAGCTTCAGAAACAATTAAAGAAGAGAAATACAAATATACTAAATACTAATACACTAAAATGCAAATGTAAAAATATTAACTTCAAAAAATTTGTATTTGAGGCTATACAAAATCAACTAATAGACAAAATAAATATGAAAAACTTTAGCATATTAAAACATATTTATCAAATAGATAAATAGTATAATTAATTAGTAAATAGTATTTCACACATCCAAATGCTCAGTGTCATTGTTAAAATTCATTTATCTCAATTAATAATGTTATATTTTTCCAGAGCATTTTAAAAATATCCTTGCAAATGAAAAGATAAAACATTGTCATTAATAATTTCATCTACATTAATTAAATTATCATCTGCATGAGCAGAGGGCATACATTCAAATTGCTATATTCTATTGCCATCATAGCTGAAGATTTTCTGATTGATTTCTTTCCTCTAAGGTAGATGGAAAAAATCCTAAATACATTGGGGGTTCATGTAAATTCCTACAATGGCATCTATATTATACAGTAAGATTTTGATTTAAAATCAAGGGAAAGTAGCAAGATAGTGATAACTGGGTTTTCGTTCATTTCCAAATTATTAAATGACCTTGCTTACTTTAATCTTCACTTTCTTGCAGAGTCTAGAGGCATAGAATGCCATAGTAAATGTTACTAGATCTCTCAGTGTGCAGTCTGAGAGGTAGCATGTAATTTATTTACAAGATGTCATCTTCAAGCCTCTCAGGGTTTTAATCCTGGTTTTGCCTAGTTTTGTGTCTTTGGACAAAAATATCCACCTTTCTGAGTCTCTGTTACTTCATCAATACAATAGGAGTGAAAATAGAGGTTCCCTCCAAGGTAGATTGTAAGGATTAAAAAACAATGTGTACACGACTTAGAAGATCTCCTAGCATAGCTAAGCAATTAATAAATCTCAGTTGTCATTATTGTTATCATCTTAATGAAGCACTTTTGTACCCTAATTCAAACTTTGAGTCTATCTTCATTTTTGCTAATCACTAGTCTACTAGTCACAGCCAGTTAAATTTTAAGCAATACAAAAAATTAGGTTCAAAAGCCAGCATTAATCAAATTCTGAAAATCATCATTTAAAAAAAGTAAATATTCTTGAACATTAAAAGGAAATTCAAACGTAGGCTTCATATTGCAATTGATTGCTATCATCGTACGGAATTTCTTAAAGGTATCAGCACTCTGTTAGCTAAGTCATGTGTGATTTTAGTAAATGTGAATCAGGAAGGTGAAAATCTAATGAAAGCCTTGCTCAAGAGGTTTACAAAGTTATTTGATTCAGAAGCAACAGGCATTGAAGCCCTTTTTAAATTAAGAAAACTAAGTCACCAAACATATTTACACATATGTTTTAATGTAACTTTATCTGTTTGGGGATTGTATTGTATGCACAATGTATTTTATTATTTAATCCATTCTAATTACCTAAAAAATCCTTTGGGGAATTGTTTCTGCTACTCTATGCTTTCCATGCCATTGGGGATAGATATGTAACTTGCCTCAAATACTAAGTCAATTATAAATGTCTGTGTTGTTTGAAATGTATTTTATTAAAAAGCTGTTGAAATGATGTTAGGTAATTGATTTAAAAAGAAAGAAAAGCTGAGGCCAGGCGTGGTGGGTCACGCCTGTAATCCCAGCACTTTGGGAGGCTGAGGCCAGTGGTTCACAGGGTCAGGAGTTCCAAGACCAGCCTGGCTAAGATGGTGAAATCTTGTCTCCACTAAAAATACAAAAATTAGCTGGGTGTGGTGACAGGCACCTGTATTCCCAGCTACTCGGGAGGCTGAGGAGAGAATCGCTTGAACCCAGGAAGCGGAGGTTGCAGTGAGCCGAGATTGCACCACTGCACTCCAGCCTGGGTGACAAAGCGAGACTCCATCTCAAAAAAAAAAAAGAAGAAAGAAAAGCCAGGATAGACTAAATGGTATTGTTAAAGCAGGTAGCTAGTCAGGCATGAGCAGGGCAGAGAGGGCTCCCTCCCCTCCTCTCAGGAATGGCAGGCAACCACCAGGTGATGGTCAGGCAGTTGTTACACTGTTTCTTTAAAATAACTGGTTGTAGCTGGCACCAAGGAAAGGCAGTCTCCCAACAGATAGAAAAAACCTGAAACTGGTGATTAGCAGCTTCCCCATAAGATCTCAGGAGCTGGATGAGTGGGCTTAAGCATAGACACTAAGAGACAACATAGTGGAGTTTAACGGGTATATGACCTTCTAGGAGCATTCAACTGGTAAGTGAAGAATGACTCAAGCGAGCATCCGTGCAACTCCAATAAACACACTACGCATACAGCCCCTCCCAAGTGCTAGCAGGCAATTGCACATGCAGACAGCGCACCCTAAGGGAAGAAACAGAAGTAACGCAAGACCCTGGAAGCATGCCAACATATAAAACCCTAAGTCGAAAGTCAAACTGTGCATTTGATCTCTCAAGTCGCCCGCTTGGCCCTCTTCCAAGTGTACTTTACTTCCTTTCATTTCAGTTCTAAAGGTTTTTAATAAACACTCAATCCTGCTCTAACACTTAAATCTCTCCTTCTGCTTTATGCTCCTCAGTCGAATTCTTTCTTCTGAGGCAGCAAGAATTCAGGTTGCTACAGACCCATACAGATTTGCCACAGGTAACAGTACTGGACATGTCCTCCTACTCTAAACAACTAAACAACTCTTCAAAATATATGAAACAATTGTTTTTAGACAATCTATAACAAGCAGCACAGACTGTGATCCCTGACAGAAGGCAAACAAGTTAATTATATGGGCACTGTCATCACACTGATTTTTGCCTTGGTATTTTTTTCAAGATGATAGAGAGCAAGTATGGAGGTCTTGTCGAGTTGAGGAGACAGATAATAGCATTGGGGAAGGTTGAAATGGATATATTTTACAGATTTTATCAGGGCTAAAAAAATCTGCTGCAGGGTCCCCTTGAGTCTTTGGTTAAGTACTAATGTGTGTATGTCTGGAGTTGACTCCATGGCTCCAGGCAAATAGCAATTACTGGAGAAAGAACTGTCAGGGAGCTGCAAACTGACCAATTTTCAAAGGTCATGAATTTACATTTCCGCTAATAGGATACAACAATTGTGTTGCTGCACATCTTTGTCATTTGTTATTTGTTTGACAATTTAAAAAATGATGCTTATCTAATGGGTATGATATAGACACATTGTGTTATCAGCTATAATGGAAAGATCCTGCTAAACACCTGTGGCATTCAGTAGTCTCCCCAGAAGATCCATGCCTTAGTAGATAGAATTAGAATAAAAATACATTAAAAATCTATTATAGATACATTCCATGATTTTTTAAAGAAAAAGACGAACATAATTTGGAAAGAAACGGAACTTATTTAAAAGAACCTAAAGTAGCATTAAAGTCTAGAAACAATGCAAAAACTAAAACGAAGTAAATTTAAAGAATGGGCTTATCTGTGATGCATTATAAGGGACATCTGAAAGGAACAGATGAAATAGCTGAAGGAAACAAGTTAGCTGATCAGGCAGCCAAGTCAGTGGCAAGAAAGCCTCAGGGTCTCAACACACCCAAAGCCCTTCTAATCTGGGAAGCCTTCATAGGAGAAATGAAGCCTCAGTACTCCCCTGCAGAGATAGAATGGGCCATCTCTCGAGGGTACAGTTTCCAACCCTCAGGATGGCTACAGTCAGACGATGGCAACTCCACTTGCCAGCCTCCAGCCAATGGAGAGGCCTTAAGATCCTTCACCAAGCTTTTTCCTTGGGAAAGGATACAACCTATGAGTGTGCCTAGAGATTGTTTTCAGGAGAGAAATTATTAAAAACAGTCAAACAGGTTGTTAATGCCTGTGAAATCTGTCTTAAAAAATAATTCCCTTAACAGGCAGCTCCTTCCTCCTCAAAACCAAAGGATGGTTAACTATCCAGGGGAAGACTGACAGATAGTCTTTATCCACATGCCAAAGATGAAGAGCATCCAATACCTTCTGGATCCAAGCCCTCTGAGGTAATAAAAGTGTTAGTTAATGAAATAGCTCCTGCTTTGGTCTACCTAAATACCTCCAAAGTAACAATGGCCCCTCGTTTCAGGCAGCTATCACACAGGGGGTCTCAAAGGCACTAGGCATACAGTATCATCTCCATTGTGCCTGGAGACCCCGGTCCCCAGGAAAGGTAGAGAAGACAAACAATATTATCAAAAGACACCTCAGAAAACTGTCCCAAGAAACTCACCTTACTGGGTTACTCTTCTTCCCATTGCTGTACTGCAGGTAAGAAATACCCCTTCAAAGTTAGGTCTGAGTCCTTTCAAAATGCTGTGTTAATGGCCTTTTCTTACAAATGGTTTTCTGCTAGACCAAAAGACCTCGGAATTGTTTAAGCATGTAACTTCCCTAGCCCACTTCCAAGAGGAATTAACACAATTAGCAGAAACTCAACCCCAAGAAATAGGACCATCTTTATTGAACGCAGGAGATTTGGTATTGGTACAGGCTCTTCCCTCTCTGTCTCCTTCCCTAAGCCCAAGCTGGGAAGGGCCTTACACTGTTCTTCTTTCAATCTCCTTGGAGGTAAAAGTTACAAAAATCTACTCCTGAGTATGTAACACTCCAGTCAAAGCCTGAAAAGCTGAGGGAGCAACCCTGGAGGGCCTAGAGCAATGTTCCAGATATCAATGCAAAGAGATAGGAGATCTTAAGCTGAAAATCATAAAAGGTAACTAAATGAATGATGGCTACTTGTCCTACTCAGTCCCACACCTTCCTTACCAGATACTTTCAGTCATTTCTATCTTTTCTCTTGAGATTGCCCATCAGATATGAGAACTTCTTTTTGACACATACTTGCAGGGAGATTTTGATTATCCATGGGATTACATTTGTCACTTCATAGACCTCTAAAGGGAAATTATATGTCTTTGTGAGTAACTTTTAAAGGGGAGTCATTTATTACACTAGAGATTTTTATTATCCCTAGGATTACATTTGTAAGTTAATAGACCTCCAAAGGGAAATTCTATATCTTTGTGAGTAAATTTTAAAGGGGAATTATTTATTACACTACTCTTGTGAGAATTCCTACTCTTACTCTACTATTTACAGTAAAACTATACTGTGCCACCCACAATGTGGAATTCTAGATGGAAAATTCTAATTGCTATGATATTCTGCCTAATTATCATGTTTATAACAGGATTAATAATTACAGGAACGATTATGTCAAAGTTAGCAATAAAGTTACTCTAGCCACCCAATCCAATGGTACTTATCCTATATTGAGAAAATGTTGCTTCTGTATTAACGCTTCTGGTAAAGTACAGCGACATCTGGTGGAGGCAACCAGTATTACAACCCATCTAAATGGCTAACAGGTATCAAACAAACTCTACTGTCATGGTTATAGCCTATAGTACCCCTAATAATAGTGGCAATATTAATACTCATATTCAAACTCTATATTCTAAACTTCTTGTAAAATTAATCTCTTCTCACCTAGAAGCTATTAAACTCCAAATGGTGCCTCAGATGGAACCATGCATGGACCCACCTTTCTTCTGAGGACCCTTAGATTGACTCCAGGAGGAGCCCTAGCTCCTGTTCCCCACATGATGCCCCTCTCCAGCAGGAAGTAGCCAGAAAGAGTCATGTTCAACACCCCCAACAGCAATTAGGTTTTCCACTCCTGAGGGGGTAAATGATACAGAAGGTAGAAAGAAATTATTTAGGCAGATAGCGAAGGCAAAAGAGTCTTCAGCAGAATTTATTTTGGAGGCCACCAGAAATTTACATCCTATGCAAATGGCACACCTGGTCCAACCAGTCTTTCATGCCCTGTGTAAATCAGACACCACCTCCTCACTAACTCATCTATAAAACTCACTGCATTTCACCACAGATCCAGCAACCCATTTTTCTGGGACCCCTCTCTGCAGCGGAGAGTTCTTCTCTTTCTTTAACCTAACTTCTGCTCTCAACTTCACTCTTTGTGTGTCCATGTCCTTGTTCTCCATGGCTATGAATTAATGAACTGCAAGTGTTACTCCAGACAACAAGGCTGTTTTATCAGTAGATTTGACATGAAAGAATAAAAAAATCAGTAAACTTGAAGACACAGTACAAAATTTTAAATATGAAGTGCATGGAGAAAGCAAGCTTAGTGTGAGGAGTGATTCTCTTTCTTTTGCCTAACTTCTGCTCTCAACTTCACTCTTTGTGTGTCCATTTCCTTGTTCTCCATGGCCATGAGACAATGAACTGCAAGTGTTACTCCAGACAAGGAGGCTGTTTTATCAGTAGATTTGACATGAAAGAATAAAAAAATCAGTAAACTTGAAGACACAGTACAAAATTTTAAATATGAAGTGCATGGGAGAAAGAAAGCTTAGTGTGAGGGGTGCATAGAAAGTCCTCACCAATAAGTGGTCTAACATTCTTAGATTTAGGAAAAAATACAAAAAAGGAGGATGGAAAGAAAGAAAAATAAGTTGAAGAAGTATGTTCAGACATACATACATACACACACACTTCTTCATATACTGATTCATATTTAAATGCAGTTTTACATAGCAAAGAGAAAAGAAGAAAGTTATTACATATGAAACTATCAAGAAAAAGTAAGGTAAGGGCTCAGATTATATTTTCACTTGGAAATTAAGGGACCAATTGTGATCTTGAATATAATTTCAATGTAGAGATAAGAACTAAAAGAATGAGGAGTTGGAGAATATAAATTATTTATTTGCACATTATAAATTTTAAATAAATATATGTACAAAATTATACAATGAATACCCATATAATTAACCTATCTTAATAAACATTAAAATATTTATAAAATCTCTTAATATTAAAACTGGCCTTGCAAATATATCAGTGAGAAAAATTATAACAGTAAGTTGAGCTACCACCCCCATCCCCCCATCTTGCCTTTCTTTTAATTATTCCTGGGCTATTGGACCCAGCTAACTTTAGAAGACATCTAGGCTACAGTATAAATGATAATAGGTCTTGCCCAAAATTTGACTGCTTTTGTAAAGCTAATGGGAGGCCATCAGCCTAGGGGGAGAGAGGAACCAGAGTCCTGCTAAGGTGCAGACATAAACGATTGTCAGCCATTACTCCTGAGGTTACAAGATATGCAACTTCCCTAATTACTCCTGCAAATAGCACCACTATTGTAGATCAGCCTTTTGAGACATCTTTCTGGGTTTTTTGCATGTTTGACACCCATGGCTCCACCTGGACCACCAACCCTGCTCCTGTAGCCCCACCCAGAAGCATTCAGCCTTAAGAAGAACAGCTTCCACCTGCTATGAGTTCATCTCTGCCCCATCAAATCAGCAGCAAGCACCTGTTACCTGGTTGCCCCTACACCTTCCTCCAATCTGCCTTTGAAACACTTCTAACCTACAAGCCTTAGATAAGACAATTTGAATATGAATTCCATCTCCCAGGTAGCATGGCCAGCCTCGTTTCTATTAAACTCTTTCTTTACGACAATGCCATGGTCTTTCTTTCTGCAGTGGATGAGAAGAATCCCTTGAGCGGCTATAATATACTTTCTTTTTTTTTTTATTATTATACTTTAGGTTTTAGGGTACATGTGCACAATGTGCTGGTTTGTTACATATGTATCCATGTGCTATGTTGTTTTGCTGCACCCATTAACTCGTCATTTAGCATTAGGTATATCTCCTAATATACTTTCTTTCTTATTTGAACTTTCCTGCTCCTTGCACATTAGGTGTAATTCCTATCCTAACTTCTTAACCACACTTGGGCTTTCGTTTATCATTTTCTTGCCCCCACATATACATAATTTTAAAAACAGTCTTTTCTGCATGGTTTTAAACTTTTCACAAAAGTAAACTTGCTGTATACATTTGTGTGTGAGTGTGAGAGTGTGTGTGTGTGTGTGTTTGTTTTCTTTTGAGACAGAGTCTCACTCTATCCCCCAGGCTGGAATGCAGTGCTTAATCTCAGTTCACTGCCACCTCTGCTTCCCAGGTTCAAGCAATTCTGCTGCCTCAGCCTCCCAAGTAGCTGAGATTACAGGCATGCACCACCACGCCTGGCTAATTTTTGTATTTTTTTAGTAGAGACAGGGGACAGGGTTTCACCATGTTAGCCAGGCTGGTCTCGAACTAATAACTTTAGGTGATCCGCCTGTCTCGGCCTCCCAAAGTGCCAGGGTTACAGGTGTGAGCCACCATGCCCAGGCTTGTGTAATTCTTTTCCATTCAGATATATGTGTATAAAATGCACCAATGCTGATGTTTGTAGCTCTAGTTTATTAATGGTAATTGATTCTGCATAAAAATATACCCCATATATAATCAATTTGGGGTTGATTTTTTCTAATTCTTTTCAATACCAGAAAATATATTTTTCTGTAGATGTCAGCTTGTACACTTTTATGAGATTCTCTCTAGCCTATATAGAATTGTTTGGTACTGGGTTATACAAATCTTCAAATTTGTTAGTTTCTTCCCAGTTATAGACCAGATTGTTTTAACCAATTTATACTTTCTCTGGAAGGCTACAGCAGTTATGTTGCTGCACACCTTTGACAATTATTATTTTTACAACTTAAAATGCTTGTTAGATAGGTATGGCTAAAAGAAAAACTTTAGCCAAATTAACTTTAACAGAGTTTGAGCAAAGAATGAGTTGCAAATCAGACTGCCTCCTGAGTCACAGTAGGCTCAGAGACTCCAGCACAGCCACATGCTGGAGGAAGATTTATGGAAAGAAAAAGGAAAGTGACCTACCAAAAATGGAAGTGAGGTACAGAAACAGCTGGACTGGTTACAGCTTGGTGCTTCCCTTATTTGAACATGATTTGCATGGTTGGCCAAAACTTTGGCCAAAACTCAGTGATTGGCACAAGAACAGACTACAGTCTGTTTACAACTCCATTTAGGTTATAGTTCACAGTGTACAGAGAAACTACAGGTGAAACTTAAAATATGTAAGGAGGCAGCTTTATGCTAAACTTTATTTGACAGTATGAAAGAGTATCTTTTTATGTTTTCTTTTTTTTGAGATGGAGTCTTGCTCTGTCGCCCAGGCTGGAGTGCAGTGGCGCAGTCTCGGCTCACTGCAAGCTCCGCCTCCCGGGTTCACGCCATTCTCCTGCCTCAGCCTCTCCGTGTAGCTGGGACTACAGGCGCCCGCCACCACGCCCGGCTAATTTTTTTGTATTTTTAGTAGAGACGGGGTTTCACCATGGTCTCGATCTCCTGACCTCGTGATCCGCCCGCCTCAGCCTCCCAAAGTGCTGGGATTACAAGCGTGAGCCACCGCGCCCGGCCTCTTTTTATGTTTTCTAATTGACAACTTTCTATTTAATAGTGAAGCTGATCATCTTTTCAAATGTTTCTTGGTAATTCAGCTATCTTCTTTTTGTAGATTGCCTATTTTCTTTTGCACATATTTCTTATAAGGTTTTTGTCTTTGCTTTTTAATTTTTTTTATAAGTGATATATATTATAATTTATAATAATAAAAGTTGATTAAATACATTGTAAATACTGTTTTTGGAGTATGGTTATATTTTAATTTTTCTCATTGCCATTGAAGAAATTTTATTTTAAATATCAATTTATAAATACTTTTTATTTGAGCATTTTAAATTTGAGCATCATGTGTTAAGAAATTATTTTCTTTCCAGAATTGGTGGATATATTATTGTATATTTTATTCTAAAAGTTCCAAGTTTCTTTTCCATAGCTAATGATTAATTTACCTGTAATTAAATTGTCTATATGGTATAGAGGTCAAGGGAAAATGCCTCCTTCTCCCTCTGAAGGTTTGATGAAAAATGAACTGACAAAAGGCAGATAATAAATAGCGTATAAATTCATCAATGTGCACATGAACAAGAACTGCAGACTGATTACTCCAACCTCCCCAACAGGGTGTAGAAGCTTGAGGTTACAGAAACATGGGGGCTTGGGTTGTGGCAAAATAGGTTATGGGAGAGAAAGAAATGGAGGAATGGCTAGCAAAAGTAGCTGCGTTATGTAGATAAAATTTCACAGGTAGCAGCCTTCAAAGAGAATAAATGGTTAAATGTTTCAATTGGACCATTAATGTTTTCAGATACCTGGTTAATCTTTCTTAGATCTGAAAAGGGAAGGCCTCAGAGAAAGCCTGGCTTCATCTATGCAGATTCTCTACAGATTCAAATCTCCCCCACAAAAGACAGCTTTGCAAGGCTACTTCTGTTTGTGTGCTCTCTGAAAGGCCACCTAAAAATATGTCTAAGAAATATGTTTTGGGGTGAAATATTTCAATTTCTTTCAATGGTGTTAGGTAAGAATCCAATTCATTTTATTATTTTCCCAGGAGCACTTATTAAACAGTTCATCCATCCCATGATGGTCTCTTATGGCAGATACATAAACATAGGAGTCTATTTCCCAAGACCCTTATTCTCTTACTTCATTCTATTTATTTTTAGCTGAACATTACTTTTCTTTTGGGGGCCACTGCAAGTTAATGTCTAAGTAGAGGTATCTGTGACTACACAAAGAAGATAAATGCAAATCACAAATATATTTGAGGGAAGGTAAGTGCTTCTTAATTCTCAAAAGATACTTTTTGAACCCATAGCTCATTTCAGGACAGTCAATGACTATTGTCTCCTTTGCCAATATGATGATTTTTCCACCTCATCCATGTGGTGAGGATTTCACTGGATGGGTTTCAGCTGTAGGTGAGGGTCCTCATTCTCCTTATTGCAGGGACACAACCCTGTCCTCTGCTGCTTAAACAACTGCTACAGTGTCACCGTAGGCTACAGAGCAGCTTCCAATCTGCACTGCCTTACCTCCCTGCTTTTCAGCTCCCTTTTTCATCTGCGATCACTGGCATTTCTCTTACTTTCTTGGGCAGTAAGAAGTGGCTTAAACAAAGCAACACAAAATGAAGCCAAACAGAACCAAGTAACCATAACCAACTGAACAAAAACCAAAAGCAGACATTTGCTATACATTCAGTATTCGTGGGTGCTATATTATATATTGGGAATTTTTTTTTACAGGATATCTAGTAAATTATTATACTAGAATTGAAAGTCCGTACAAGTATTTGTAGGAGTTCTGTTGGAATGGATAGTAGAAAAGGCAGCAGTCTCTGCACTGCATCTTTCCCCACACGACGTATTATTGTCTTTATAATGGAATATAAATCCTTTCAGATAAGGATGTGCTCTTCATTTCTCTTCAGTTCCACACTCTCCTCATTTTTTTTCTACACTCTGTGTGCCTCTTTGTTATTGTTCTGGTGGCTAAAGGCATTAAAGTTTGGAATACCTGATTTAAGCATTTTAATTCTCTCTTTTATATATTTATCCCACTCTTCAGTTTGAAGAGCTTTTTACTTGCTGCTGGTAATAGAAGAAAAATTAGAGTAGGATAGGCTTCTGTCTCTTTGACATCTATTAAAATAACAGTGCTTGCCTCGAGCAGTTGACCTTCTTCCTTGTTCATCCTCCCACTGAAAACATTGCTTGAAGAACCAGTTTTCTGATGTTTATTACTCTCATAAGCCACAGCTCGTTCTGAGCTCATGTTCTGCCACTCTTTTTCTACAGCTTTGTCACTCTCTTTTACTCTACCGTGGATATATGCATGTCTTTGAACCACTTCTAATTAAAAAGGAAAATAAACAAGGGGGAGGGAGGGAGAGAGAGAAAGGGAGAAAGGGGAAAATAGGGGAAAAGGAGAAAGAGTCCAGAATCTTGAAAGAAAAAAAGACATTGGACTCCCTTACTATGCATTTTACATTATTTTCATTTGATTTTTTTAAGTTATTCATGGTTCTCAATAAAAATTCCATTTTTTACGTGGTAATTAATTTTGAATCATTTTCCTTTCTAACGTTTCAAGTCATTAAATCATAGCTATATTTTATATATAAAAATCTGCTTTCCAAAACTTTATGAAAACTGTCCATTGTTGAGCAATCTCCTGTTTTGTTATCATAAGCTCTCAAAGGATATATAGTCCCATCTAGATCATGAATACATTACTCCTGTTGATATTTTATTTCCCTGTCGATATTTCATTTCCCCCTCAAAGTTTCAAGTGATTAAATATATCTAAAATGTTTATATAACTTTACAAAGTAATACTATCAAAACTACTCACATCAATGAAAGTTCCCAATTTTGGTGGGAGGGTGTGGGGGCTCAGAGAACAATAACCAAGTATAGTGCTCTGGCAGGCTGAGTACTTTTGAATTAAAGGAAATTGGAAGGACTTAGAAGCCGCCTCAGAACGAAGGACTTTCTAACCTTTTTTTGTTTTTCTCCTGCCAAGTACAGGGAGGCATTCTCCCTGGAAGTTCCCTTGTCTGACTGGGAAAAACTTCTTCCAAAAGAAATGCAATTGTCTTGAAACCTCTTTAGGAATATTATCAAATAACCAGAAAAGATTAACCACCAGAGAGGAGAAAAGACTAAAAGTCATCACCATGTGCAGACAAATTTTCACCTATTCTTCTAAGGGTAGCTCTGAGAGATTACCTGGGAGATGGTATCTGCATAATAAGAAAAACCTTTGTTCACAGTGAAGCTCCTCTTCTAACCTTCTTGAGGTTAATTGCCATCTCTCTTAACGAGTTCAGAGAAACATTGTCCCAGGTCATTGTTTATTCTTGAGGTCCTATTCAGTATTAAAAGAGAATTATTTAGAAACTATTGTCTGTTCTTTGGGCCCAGATTAAGTCTTCTAAAAATCATTTACCACACCCTCAAAATTGCTTACATTCCTCCATCTCCCTCTCCCTTATGAAGAGGGCACTATTTAAGCTTTAATCATTCAGCTCTTCTTTGAGAGTCATATTTTGTATGGCTCCTGTATACATTTGAACATTAGTAAAACTGTACATTGTTTTCTCCTCTTAATCTATTTTCAATTTATTTTAGCCAACCAGATTTACCCGTGCCCTACCTAATATTTTCCCTGTGACAATAAAGCTTTTGGAAAATAATAGATGTTTGATGCATATTTGTCAATATTGAATTGAAACTAACTTGAATTGGGGAATTTATCCGAGTTATTTTTGATCTACTAAGAACAACATCTTACAACCTTTCTTGCTACATCACCAATAGTGTAGTAAGTAAGTGTTCAGAATTTATGTTCCTGTTACAGTAGGTAGCTAATCAGCCATGAGCAGGACAGGAAAGGGCTCCCCCTACCCACTAGGAATGTCAGGCAACCATCAGGTGATGGTCCTGCATTTGTCACATTGCTTCTTTAAAATGATAATTGGTCACAGCTGGTGCCTGGGAGAGGCAATTTCCCAATAGATAGAGACACCTGAAACTGGTGATCGGTAGCTTCCAATAAGATCTCAGGAATTGGGTGAGTGGGCTTGAGCATGCACATTAAGAGGAAAAATGGCACAGTATGACCTTCTGGGGGCACTGCACTGGAAAAGAAAAAAAAGTCTCAGGTGAGTATGCATACAACTCCAGTAAACACACTGTGCATGCTCACCTCCCTAGTGCTAGCAGGCCACCGTGCATGCGGGGAGATCACTTTAAGAGAAGAATCAGAGGGAAAAGGATGCAAGACCCCAGAAGTATGCCAATATATAAAACTTTAAAAGTAAAAAGATCAAACCCCACACTTGACCTCCAAGGAGCCCATTTGGGTCTCTTCGAAGTGTACTTTTCTTTCTTTCCTGCTGTAAAGCTTTTTAGTAAACTTCCACTCCTGCTCTGAAACTTGCCTCAGTCTCTTTTTCTGCCTTAAGCCTCTTAGTTGAATTCTTTCCTCTCAGCAGACAAGAATTAAGGTTGTTGCAGACCCATACTGATTCGTCGCTGGTGACTTGGATACTCTCCACCACTTACTGTCATGCACGTCCATGTGAAGGACCACCAAACAAGCTTTGTGTGAGTAATAAAGCTTTTTAATCACCTGGGTGCACGAAGGCTGAGTCCAAAAAGAGAGTCAGCGAAGGGAGATAGGGGTTGGGCCGTTTTATAGGATTTGGGTAGGTAGTGGAAATTTATAGTCAAAGGGGGTTGTTCTCTGGCGGGCAGGAGCGGGGCTCACAAGGTTCTCAGTTGGGGAGCGTCTGAGCCAGGAGAAGAAATTTCACAAGGTAATGTCATCAGTTAAGGCAGGAACTGACTATTTTCACTTATTTTGTGATTCTTCACTTGCTTCAGGCCATGTATATGTGCAGGCTTGGGCTCAGAGGCCTGACACTTACATTCAGATCGATGATTCTGAGGACTTGCAGGACCTCAACCCTGCAAGTTTGATCAGTAATTTCATTACAGAGAAGCCACTAATTGGCTACCATGGCTTTAGGCATTTTAGGAAAATTTTCTATAGTAAAACTTAATTTGTGTGTGTGTAGAGTCACCCCTTGGCTGATCAGAAAATTCATTTTTCTGGCTACTTGGATTTTCCAGATATTTTGGTCGAGCATCTTCTCATCATTTTTATATATGATAATTACATACATGCAAGCTTCATGTTGTACTGATATAATCTGTTTTTAAGGCAAGAAAGTTCAAAGGGAATTGAATCAACTATAGAGCTGTCTTTATAAACTAAATTACCTATGTAAATTATTTAACCTTTTCTACTTATCTCTTAGTAAAAGACATTTTAAAAATATCACTTCATATGCAAATCCCTTTATAGGCAGAGAATTTTAGTGTTGGCTTTTCTTTTGAAATTTGAGGTTTGACAGGCTGGCTCTCACCAGATTCAGATTTTATTTTCCTACCTATTGAGCCCTTATGTTTTAAGTTTGATGCTCAAAATAAGTTGCTAGGTAACTGGTATCAACTTGTTTGTGATTTTTAATGCCAAAGTGTGAGGCTTTTCACAGTTGATTAGCTGAGTTAAACAAGCCATGCTCTTTCATTCAATAGTTTAGAAAACAGGCCTAAAACAAAATAAATGTTCAAAATTACATACTATTGATATAGGAGTTAAGGAGGAATTACTTAGGCAGATAGTAAGGGCATGGTAGTCCTTGGTAAGGCTTTTCTTTTTAATGAAACGCAGCCCCAAATCATTTTCTAACAAAGAGCAGCCTGCAAGCTGGAAGCTTGCACAGGTGAATGCTGGCAGGAACTAAGGATTAGACATCTTCAAAATGGCGGCTCAATCTTCCCTTCTCTGCCAGCCACAGGTACAGCAAGAGGAAGACAGGATGGTATCAATGAACGGAAAAGCCCATTTGCATAAGAAGATTAGGGTGGGGCAACTAGCCTTCCCCACGCACTATGTAAAGGTCATACCTGATCGAACCAATCTGTGAGCCCTAGCTAAATCAGACACCATGTCCTTAAACTGAACTGTAAAACTGCGCATTCGCTGCGCCTTCTCTTTCAGTTCGGAGAGCTCTTACTCTATGGAGGGAGCTGTTTCTCTTTCTACCTATTAAAGCTTCGCTCCTAAAATCCTCATCTGTTTCCGTGTCCTAAATTTTCCTGGCACGTGACGACGAACCCCAGGTTCATACCCCAGACAACGTAGCCACTTCACTATTAAGAATATTCTAGGCCGGTCGCGGTGGCTTACACCTGTAATCCCAGCACTTTGCAGGCGAAGGCGGGCGGATCACGAGGTCAGGAGATGAACACCATCCTGTATAACACGGTGAAACCCCGTCTCTACTAAAAATACAAAAAAAATTAGCCAGGCGTGGTGCCGGGTGCCTGTAGTCCCAGCTACACAGAGAGGCTGAGGCAGGAGAATGGCGTTAACCCGGGAGGCGGAGCTTGCAGTGAGTCGAGATCGCGCCACTGCACTCCAGCCTGGGCGAGAGAGCGAGACTCCGTCTCAACAACAACAACAAAAAAGAATATTCTAATTATTTGGCCTGTCTGATGGGACATTCTTTTATTGTTTCATTTTATTTTACTTATTTATTTTGAGACGGAGTCTTGCTCTCGTCGCCCAGGCTGGAGGGCAGTGGTGCCATCTTGGCTACCTGCACCTCTGCCTCTGGTGTTCAAGCGATTCTCCTGCCTCAGCCTCTGGAGTCACTGGGATTCCAGGCGCCCGTCACCTTGTCAGCTAATTTTTTTGTATTTTTAGTAGAGAGGAGGTTTCTCCATGTTGGGCAGGCTGGTCTAGAACTCCTGACCTCATGAGCCACCCACCTTAGCCTCCCAAAGTGCTGGGATTACAGGTATGAGCCACCACACCCAGCCAGGACATTCTTACGTTAAGCAATACCGCTGAATAACTCTTACAAAGCAATATATTTCTTAATTTGGTAGATTATAACATATTAATATTTTACTAAGAAGTTAACAATATCATTCAATAAAGAATGAGGTTAAACTAAACTGATACCTCGTCTCCATTTTCTAATAAATTTTTGTATGGCAGATTCAGCTTGGAGATGAATAGTTATCCAGAGTAGTGGACAAATTCCCACTGAATAGATACCCTAGGAACTAGCTACTTCTTACATATAACATATATAGCTAATAACATATATAGCTATATATAGATATATATCTAAGATAAGCATTTTTGAGGCAAGGAAAAGCACAACAAAAAACAATAGTGTGCCTCTTGCAGCAGCTAGCGGTCATCTTACTTATCAGAAGGAGTCAGACTTCAGGGTGAGGCTGGAGACACAGCCAGCAGGCAGCCTGCTTTAAATAATTCTTGCCTGCAGCAGAGCTTTACAGCAATAGAGCAATTAGGAATCATTTGCTTATTAAGATTTCCCACCATGTTGCACTGTCATTTTCAGGTCAGTCTTCAGGGAACTTCATTTACTTAGAGCAAGGATGGAAAGTTATTTCAGATCTGGAAAATGGTTCTGTGGTAGAAATATTTATAGGCTATATTTAAACAAGAATTTGACATTGATGTAGGTAGACTTTAAAGTTATAAGGCACCCCTAGTTTTTATGACTTGATGAGTTTGGGGACCATTTGTCAGTTTTCTGATTGATTGTATTTTTTGGTAGAGATAAGGTTTCGCCTTGTTGGCCAGGCTAGTTTCATACTCCTGAGCTCAAGCAATCCGCCATCCTCGGCCTTCCAAAAGTGCCGATTACAGGCATAAGCTGTACTTGGCCTCAGATCATTATTTTTCTCGTTGTTGCTGTTGTTGCTGTTGTGGCTGTTGTGGCTGTTGTGGCTGTTGTTTCTGTTGTTGTTGTTGAGACAGAGTTTTGGTCTTGTCGCCCTTATCTGTCCTTCCTGTCTCTAACTAATTTGCTGCTGACCCACCTCTAGCCATAGTTTAAAAACCCTATTTCCAACAATATACTAGACATTACACCTGAATGTCACAAAAGCATCCAACTTAGGTTAAAATTGAATGTACCCCAATCCCACTTCCCGTGAATACTGAATACTCATGTTTTATACTCATGTATATTATCTCTCATAGTTAATATTATTAAATGAGTTTCAAAAAAAGAGTTTCTAACAAATTATTCTTGGGGTGTGACTCATTCTTAGTGGAGTAATATTTTAATAAACCATGTCAAGTGAATGTGGGAACCCAATAGGCAAAATGTGGTATGCAAGGCACAGAAAGAAAGGCTTCATCCTGAACATCTTGTGATTTTCATAGATGAGTTCGGAAACAAACTGGAAACAGAACTATATTACTCCACATCATGATTATCAAGTGACTAAAGTATCTAGATGGAATGTAGAAAAGAGCCTCCAGCAAGATTGGACATTCTATGGGGTTAGGAATCATGGACAAGATATAATGAATTATATTTTATCCCAATATTTGCTTTTAAGGAAGTTTTCTTTTTTAAAATATTTTTATTAGGAGTTTGTATTCCAGTATCTCTTCTTACTCTTCATTAAATCTTACATTGCTCAGTAATGCTTATGCAGAAGTGTATTATTTAGGGAAAATTCGAAGAAATGCTGAATTCTCTGGCTAATAATTATCAACTATTAGACATCCATTTTGTGCCAGTCACTTTAGTTTAGGAGGCTAACATACACTATTTGCTGTTATTTTTACAAAACTTTATGAGATCACTATTAGGAGATAGTGAGACATCTCATAAAGAACTACCCAAAAAAGAGACAGAGAAAGGGTGAGAGAGAGAATAGGGAACATACATCTTCTCTATTATATAACATTAAAATTCATCCAGTCTAAAAGGTTAAAAGCTTGAGAATCAATTTCTTTCTTTCTGCCTCTTCATCTTTCCTATCCAGCAAGTTACCAGAGACCATTGATAGACTGCCATGATGCTATCTCACAGCCACTGCCATAGTGTAGAATTTCATCATCTCCTCACCTGGGCTATTGTGCAGTCCTATGGTAGCCTATTTGGCATTGGGCATCAAGGGAGTTACTACCATCAAGGCTGGTGAACAGTGACACCCAGGGAGGCAATGCCACACCAAGGATACATTTCCATCTTGAAAACAAAGTAGAAACAGATTTACGCTTCTAAGTTTAAATTAGAACAGTTTAAACTCTCTCTCTGCTGTACTGTTGCCACAGAATATATAATGCTGTTGTGGTGAAGAGAAGGTGAGGAACAAAAAGAACCCAGACATGCAATACTAAAGAATGTATGGGGGAAAAAGTATAGGCATGTTATTAAGCATTTAAATAGTCCAACAGCAGTTTGTTGATTATACGTAGAACTAAAACCATTTTTAGAAATTAATTATTGGCTGGGTGCAGTGGCTCAGGCCTGTAATCCCAGCACTTTAGGAGGCCAAAGGCAGGCAGATCACTTGATGTTAGGAGTTCGAGACCAGCCTGGCCAACATGGTGAATCCCCATCTCTACTAAAAATACAAAAATTAGCTGTGAGCGGTGGTGGCGCCTGTAATCCCAGCTACTTGGGAGGCTGAGCTAAGAGGATCACTTGAACTCAGGAGGCAGAGGTTGCAGTGGGCAGAGAATGCGCCACTGTACTCCATCCTGGGCAACAGAGTGAGACTCTCTCAAAAAAAAAAATTATAATTATTATTTATTTAAAATATTGTCCTTAAGCTTAATACTTACAATGAATATAAACTATTAGGCATCTATTTTGTACCAGTCAGTTTAGGAGGATAACATATACTATTTTCTGTGATTTTTACAAAACTTTATGAAATCATTACTATTATTTTTAGATTGTGGATGAAAAGCTAGAGCAAAGAGGTTAAATAACTGGTATATTCTAAAGCTGGAGTCTGAATGCATGCCTCTCAGACTCTAAGGTTTACACTATACCACCTCTCATAAAGTGACACAAAGGCAAAAGCCTTCTAATCCACATAACTTACACAATTTTGTCTTATCAAGATTTATGTTTGAATGAATGCATTTCATTTATTTATACTTTTATCCCTTTGAAACATCTCCCAGTCTAGTGGGTCTTCTATAGTGTTACCTGATTTATCTTGTAAGTAACAAATGTCATTACACCATTTCATGTTTAAAAACTTCCTATTGATTGACTATAGCATAAAATCTATACTTCCTAGTCTGGCATTCATGAGCTTTGATAATGTGGTTCCAACATTTCTTCAAATTATTCTCTGTATACATTACCATGTTACAGTTGTTTAGCCACAATTTCCCATACTTTCTCATCAGAGTATGTCTTATCACAGTTGTGACTTTATGCATACTGCAGAGTTTTAATCCTTCAAGTCTTACTTCGATATCAAGATAATTTTCTATTTAAAGCAGGGTCATAGAGTCAGTTTTCCTTTGCTACAGACCTAAGTATCAGGTTCTTAGTTTACAGAGAACTCACTAATTGCCTGCAGGTGCGTTTCTCACCTCAGGTAAAATCTTTCATCTTTATTAATATGAAGTCTCTCTGCTTTGAACAGGATTTGGACCAGATTTGCCTATTCATAAATTATTTAGGAATCAGCATTGTGCTAAGCATTTTGTAGATAACGCTGGACTCGACAAAGATAGGCAAAGACCTGGAGGTAGAATGGATGGTCTTAATAATGATGTAAGAATATACACCATGGGAAGATCATGGAGGGCTTTCTAAGACACACTAAGTAAATTAAGCTTCATAATTAAAAAATGGTAAGTCATTAGAATGTTTTGAGTAAGAGTGTGAGGGGTCAGATTTATTATACTCTGACTGCATTATCAAGATAAGCCTGGAGAGTAATAAGCCTGGACTCTGAGGGACAAATTAAAGAATGCTGCAGACATCCTAGGAGGAAAGGCAATGCTTTGGACTATAATGACAATAGGGATGATAAGAAGCATTTAGAAAAGTTGGTAATAGGTTGCTTGTGAAAGTGAGTGCTTGGTGGTTGGATAGTAGAAATCATTCTCACATACTCTGTAAATAACTCAGATTTATATTCTGATTTCCCTGAATCAGCATTTCAATAAAAGCAATTGCGACCATTTTCTAAAGCAGTGTATGAATGTTTCTTAGACAGTCTCAGCATCTTTCACTTTATAAGCATTTATTTTTGCTGGTGAGGTGTCAGGCAGAAATCTCCAAGGTGCTTTATTTTTCAGATGAGTTGTGAAAAGATATGTCTTTGTTTCTTCACTGCACAATTTTTCACTGAATTCATGATCAAGGTGAGTAATGTTTTGCAAAGAAGTTTAATGTGGCTTTGCAGTTTCAGCATTCAGCACCTGTGGAAATATAGGGTTCACTTTAATGCTGCCTTCCCATTTATTTCCAAGGTCACATGCAATCTATGGAAAACCTCTACTGTCACTTCAGAAATTGCTCAATCTTTAGTTCCATCTTCCATTTGTAAATATTTCTCACATCTGGCCTTCAATCTATTGGCCTCATACCCACATTATGCCTTGAAGTTTAGTCCTCCTGGAAGGAGACAATTCCTTGCTTATGATTTAAAAACTCGGAAAGTTATTTTTGCAGGCACCTTCTCAGATTTTTATTATAAACTAGAGATAGAAAGCCTTTATGATGAAAGTACATTTCTGGAATATGTCACTTTAGTTTGGACCTCATTAATACTAGCTTATATTGGATTTTCTCTAAGTTTACAGATTAGAACTACTAAGGAAGATTCGTGATGATTCTGCATTAACATGTTAATAAACAGTTGAGGAGCCCAATCTTGCTACAATTCAAGATTAACTTTGAGTGAGAGAGGTTAAAACTCGAAAACATGCTTAAAAAATAGAATGACAAGAATTATAGAACCTAGGTCCTGCAGATATTTCCTTTTTCTCTTCTCTTTTTTGCATTTGGGAGATAGTGCAATGGGAAAAAAGTTTAAGCATTTAGATTTTAGGAGGGCAGGCAGACAGTCTATATTTGAGTATGCACATTACTTTAAAAAACTAAATGAAGATCCATATGGAGGCAACTGCTAATAGCATGTACTTGTGTGCACACACAAACACACACAACAAGGCAAATGGCTTAAAGAGCTATATGACCTAGGGATTTTTAATATTTAAAACCATGTAGAATGTGAAATACATCACAATAAAAAGCGAAAGTTAATTCCTACAGATTAAAAAAAGGCAGAAAGATTCTACTCAAAGTAAAATAAAGATATCATTCCCTTTAAAATATCATTTGACATTTGGAAACTTCTAAAACTCCCAAGAGTACATGGAAAATTGAAAGCAGTTTACAACAGTGAAAACTGAAGGATTTGCTCAGTCATCACCTCATGGCATGCTCAAACTTGGTCTCATGAACAGAGAGTCAAAATATTGTTTGCTGTCACTCCACCTATGGACTGTCCTCTCACTAAAAGCCCAGAATTTCTTAGAATCTGAAAGTGGGTGGTGATTTTGGACTTGATATACTAAAACCTCCCTCATCTTTTCAGTCTATTTAGAGAAGAAAAAAAAAAAAAAAACTCTAAGAAAAACAGTTTGCCAGAAAAATAAGCAGATCAGTGGTAAAGAGTTACATCTAGAAAGAAGGGAACTCACTGTTAAAAATGTTCAGATAGAAACTGACAAAATGAACTCAAATACCAGACCATATTGTAATGCTGCAGAAACCTCATCCTTTCAAAGTATCATGAACTAATTAAGAAAGGGAAGGTGTCATTTTAGCTTTTAGGCAAAACTGCAATAAATAGCGTATAAGATAATTTGAAGCACTTGAATATTTACAAAAAATGAACAAAAGGACTACAAGGGAAACAATGGTAAGTCAAAATGTAGAAATATTAAAGATTAAATTCTGAGTGCTTAATTCACCAAATCTAGAAGATAATAAACAGTGGAACAAAGATACTTCAAACTATAAAAGCATGTCCCTGTTTTTTTTGTTTTTTTTTTTCAGCTTTGTAAGCACTTATTTGCTTTCTGGCACTAAAAGCTTGCTCCAGGCTTATCTGGAGCATTACCTGACCCATCCCTAAAATCAACCATTTCTACAAGGAGCCCTTGTTCTTTTCATTGGATAATGGTATAAGGAGCCAAACACCAGGTGATAGACATGCTCATGGCTGCTCAATTTAGACCGGAAACTTAGTTTCCAGTCTAAACATCACTTTTCTGGTGTTAATTAGTTCAACTCCTTATCTCCACCCCATGCAGTTAGGTTATGTTGTATTTTTTATTCAGTTAGATTTATTTATCATAGTCTCCATTCTATTTTGGAATCCTAGGCACTTGGTGGGGTTTTTTTTAATACATTGAAGTTTATCCTTAGGGATGTACAATTTTACAGGTTTCGATAAATGCATAAAGCCATGTATCCAGCACTCCAGTATCATACAGAATTGTTCCATTACCACAAAGATTCTCTTGTGTATCCTTTTATAGTCAGCCATCCTTTCCCTACAACTAACAAGCATTGCTCTATTTTCCATTCCTGAGTTTTGCCTTTTTAGAATGTTACATGACTGGAATAATACAATATTTAATTTTTGAGTCTGGCTTTTTTCATTGAACAAAACACAATTTCATCCATGATTTCCAACACTGGGTCAGAAAATCTCCAAATAAGTCCAGAATATTTTGTTTTTACAAATAAAGGATGCTTTCAAAAATGCCTACAATAGCTTTAAAAAAGTATTAAGAAATTGCCCTGATGGAAAGATCAAGTAGTGACCACTTAAATGTTAAATATAATAAATATTTATAGCTAACTAGAACCAGTAAAGTTTGTAAGGAACCATTAATTCATAATGATACTCAAAATGAACAAATAATATAAAATATACCAGAGAAAAATCATACTGACCAAAATTATTCATGCTTACTCCTTGCTAAAAAATTATTGAATTTTTAAATAAAATGCCTGTTTGTTTAATTCATACACCTCATACTCCCTAATAAATTATTCAAATACTTACCATAATAATATGAATTAAAACTTGTTTCTGCTATTTTGCCAGAGATATGTAGACCTATGCAGCTTATGTTCCAATTAAAATGAATCATTGACAAGGAAATTAACTACAGAATTGAATCTAAACAGCCTGAGCCTTTGAGAGACTGGCTGGTTATAGGAAGTACTACTGTTTGATTCACCTAGTCTTAAAACAAACACTTGAAATATTTCATAGTTCATTGTACCTAGTGAGCACAGTCAAATAATCATATTCTCTAGAATGATTGGGAGGGGAATTAGTTCAGGAAGGAAAAAGAACAGAAAACACATTTGAGCAAACAGTAGAAAGGCTGTGGCACTGAGGACAGTCCTTACACTATTTTTCATGTCAGCACCTGTGTGTCTCTGTAATGAACTCTGGAGTTCGTAGGGTGTCTTTATCTCTACTGAGGTTTGTTCTATGTGGTTTCTTCCCTAGAAAATTATCTCCATAAATTTCCATACCCTTCACCATTAAAGTAACTTTAATTCATGTTCAACTTTTGTTTCTTCTATTCTCTCCTTAAAAATCTTTGCATTTATCCCACCAGATATAAATTTTGGTTACTATACAAATATTATTTTTAAAAACTAAAGATGATGAAAATAAAAATAAACCAAAGCAAAGGAATGAAGTCCCCAAGAGATATCAAGGACTTAGGTAAGAAACAAAAGGTTACCTGGTAATCTAATGCAGTAGCTGATATTTTAAATTCACAAAATTGATCAACCATTAGGTAGCCTAATAAATCATAAAAAAGGAAAAAAAACCCAGATATCTAACAGTAAATTAACTGAATATACAGAAGACATAAATATAAAATTTTTGTTTGTCATTAAACCATTAGTTATGCCTCACTAAGGGATGGAAAATCCACACCTATAAAACATCTTTGAAGAATTTGAGGCAATTATCTAAGGACAAGACTCCACCTTATGCAACATGCCCATATTGATTCACAAGTGAATTACTTTCACCTATTAAGAAACCAATGGCCAGGTGTGGCAGCTCATACCTATAATCCCAAGCACTTTGGGAGGCCCCGATGGGAGGATAGCTCGAGCTCAGGGATTTGGGACCAGCCTAGGCAACATAGCGAGACTCCATCTCTTCCCTGCCCACAAAATTTTTTTAATTAGCTGGGTGTGCAGTGTTGCATGCCTGTAGCCCCAGTTACTTGGGAGGCTGAGGCAGCAGGATCACTTGACCCCAGGAGTTCAAGGCTGCAGTGAACCATGTTTGTACAGCTACACTCTAGCCTGAGCAAAAGAGTGACAGCCTGTCTCAAAAAAGAAACACGAAACCCACTAACAATTTTTACCTAATTTACTCCTAAAATGAAGAACATTTTCTATTTTTAAGCCAGCATAACAGATATGAAAATAAATAATGAAGATTAAAAAAAAGAAAATTTTACAGGTATCATTTATTGAAAAATGATATAAAATATAGAAAAGACTGGAAAGTGAAATCAAATGCATATTAATGAATAATTCATTTTGATGTTTATTTTGGCAAATTGAAAGTAGAATTTAAGGAAGCCTATTAATGTAACTCAAAATTGAAAATAATTGTTTCCTTAACATATGCTAAATGCTTAATATATAAGAACTATTCCTGACATTTATAGAAATTTCATTTTTTTTAGAGATATGGTCTTGCTCTGTCTCCCAGACTGAAGTGCAGCAGCTCAATCATAGCTCACTGCAGCTTGGAACTCCTGGACTCAAGTGACCCTCCCACCTCAGCCTCCTGCATAGCTAGGACTGTAGGCACATGGCACTATGTCTGGCTAATTTTTAAATAGTTTTTGTAGATTGGGGTCCTCATCTTGTTGCCCAGGCTAGTCTTGATTTCCTCGCCTCAAGCAATCCTCCTGCCTCGGCCACTCAAAGTGTTCGGACATTTTAGAAAAATATGTTTATGCCAATATAGATAGATAACTTCTTTAAAAATAAAAGTAATATAAAAATTGTGATTAATTATGAATAATAAGAAACAGTCTAATAAATTTCAGGAAGAAAATAATTTCCCACCTGCAACATAAGTATTTAATGTTCTTTTGGGAGTGAATGGCGCATAATGTGAAGAAATATAAATGAAAAAAATCAATGAATTAATGAATTGTTCCATTACTGGTTTTGAGAACCATTTGCTCATCTATGTAGAGGATGTTAATCTGGTTTCTTATTCATTCCATACTTCAAATCATTCTATATGAATAAATAAATGTAATATAAAAAGAATATACCTATATATTAATCAAATGAAGTGTGCATGTTTTTGAAGTAAAAATTTTTCCAAGAAATCACATCTAAAATCCACAAAAGAAAAGGCTGACTGATTACATACATTTTTTGCTTAAAGATAACAATATTAATTACAATAACAAAAATGGTATCTCAAATATTTAAAAAATTAAAAATACAATGCAAATATGAATCAGATAGTTATTTAGCCCAGAATTTTCATTGAAATATTCAAAGAAAACAGTAGTCTGGTTGAAAAATGGAAGTTTATAGAAAACAATTATTACAAATGACAAATTGGCATGAGAAAATTTGTTAAAACTTTTCAATAAAGAAGAAAGTAGGACTGACAATTACAGTGAGATAATAGCTTTTATAGATAAGATTGAAAATGCTTACCATTTGATGATGCTCAGAAAAAAATATGGAAAAATAGCCACTTCCATACAATGGCAATAAAATAATAAATTTGCTAATTTTGGGGGGCAATTTGTGAATGTTTATCAATATTTTAAATGCATATGCCCTTTTTAACACTACAATTTCACCTATTAAAATTTGTCTTAAAGAAATATAAAGATTAAAATAGGATTTATATTAAGAATTAACTAGAAACAACTCAAAAGTATAATCAGAAAATAACTAATTCATTTGAATATAGTACAGCCTCACAATAAAATTCCATGTCTTGTATTTTATTGTGAGAATATGCCATAATTAATTAATTCTTCATTTTTACTAATTAACTCTTTTAAATTAAGAAAACAAAGCTGATTGGGAACTAGTGTGTGGTTTAAAAATTATAAATGTATATATTTAATAATGCATAGAAAGAATATGGAACACACCAAATATATACATAGAACTGTAACTCCTACGGAGGGTGGAATAGAAGAGATTGCAGAGGGAAATTTTACTTTTCCTTTTAGGAATAATCAGATAAGTACTGATGGATAATTAGTTTCAGAAATATATATAGGACATAATGGATAATGAAAGACCTCAGCTAGTGAAGAGGCCTGTGAAGGAACAGGAGAGAAAAGAAGGGAGAAATAAGGAAGGGAGAAAAATTCAGGCTCACATATAATTTTAATTCATTTTTGGAATGTCCTCAGTAATCTGTTTTAAAATTAAAAGTTTTGCTTCCATGATTTTATTTCAGTGCCACCATTTCATTTATTTTGACACACTATTTAAAATTCCCCAAAAATAATGAGCTAAAAAAAATGATTAGTAAAATGCCTAGATCTGCAACTTTATTTGGGTTTTTTTTTTTGCATTTGTACCAGGAAGAGATTACTAGCTTGGCTGTAAACTTCCCTCATTAGCTGCAGAACTTAGCAAAAGAATGTCAAGTAAATTCACATTGACCGTTATCTTTTTTCATCCTTTTGGCTTACTGGGCCCATTTTGTCTTGTCTTTTGTACTTTCCACCCTTTGGCTACAAATCTCATTTTGATCATTTTTAGTATTTTTTAAGAAAGTACAACACTTGTCGCTTTCTGCAAAATTCTGTCAGTTATAAGACTTGGGGTACGATCTACAACTAAACAAGTACATGCTCATTTGTAAGTATCTGGAATAGTCCTACAAACCATTGTACCATAAGAATTATAAAATTAACCAAACACGAATAAAAAACACTGAAAATCTTTTTCACAATTAAAAACTGGTAACTATTTCAGCCACATTTCAAAATAATTTAGTTATTTTTTAAGGCCCAAATTCATAAGGGCCACTTTTAGTTTTCCTTTTGTTTATTCACTTACTTAAAACAAAAAATGAACAAAAAATAATACTCCTCCCCCAAATATTAATAATTTAATTGGTTTAGGATGACCACATAGGAGATGTTTAGAAAAGTTTTACTAGGTCACTAAAAGAAGGCAATTTGTGAACAAAACAAAACAAAATGTAAACTTTTTATTTAAGTTTCAATTCCATCTCTTCCATCTCTTCAACTTTGGCCTCAGAGTATTTGGGCAAAAAGGACTGATGAGTCCTTTCTGCCCAAACTCTCCATTAGAAAGTTCTAAGTTAGTGGGAGGAGGAGGGGGAGAATCTGATTCGACATACATTTTTAAGAGAGTCCTGGAGGTGAGGCCAGGCACGGTGGCTCACGCCTGTAATCCCAGCCCTTTGGGAGGCCGAGACGGGCGGATCACGAGGTCAGCAGATCGAGACCATCCTGGCTAACACGGTGAAACCCCGTCTCTACTAAAAATACAAAAAATTAGCCGGGCATGTTGGCAGGCGCCTGTAGTCCCAGCTACTTGGGAGGCTGAGGCAGGAGAATGGCGTGAACCCGGGAGGTGGAGCTTACAGTGAGCCGAGATCGCGCCACTGCACTCCAGCCTGGGCGACAGAGCGAGACTCCATCTCAAAAAAAAAAAAAGGTTCCTGGAGGTTAAGATGCAGAAATGGTCCAAACTAAAGACAGAAAGAACAATTTGTAGAGTTTTGTCATAATTTGATTGAAAAGTGATAATTGTCTCAATTAAGTACAGACAGTGGGAAGCGTTAAGATGTGATGTTTTAGAGCATTATTAAAGAAATAGCATTTATTGGACTTAGCAAATGATTAAAGATGCATGATAGAGAATTATTTAGGAATCATGTTAGATGTCCTAAATTGGCTGTGTAACTGAGCATATATTCTATGCAATATTTTCATTGCACTAGGGAATAGAAAGGAGATGTATATTTGTTGTCAATATGATACAGGAAACAGCTTAAGTGAGCATGAGAGAGAAGTCCAAGAGGAAGTGGGGGAAAGGAGTTAAGGACACAAGTGAACATGTTTCCATCACAGAGGAGAAGTAGGTAGAATTCCCTCACATCTCTTCTCTGAACTTTGAGAAAAGAAGGGAAAGATAGTTAAGAATATAGAAGGAAGTTTAATCTTGGTAGGAGAGAGGGGTTGTTTAGAGGAATTATTCATGGAAGCTCCAACACCCCTACAAGAAATGAAAGGAAGGTTGACTTCTGTCTTCTGAGAAAGAGAGAATGTGCTTGAGTAAGAGACTGTTAGAGAATATTCAAGTTTTAAAATAGCAATTATGAAGAGTCAAAAAAAAAAAACCAAAAAGCAATTGGTGGGTTGTACTGAAGCTCTTAGAACAGTAAATGAAAATGGTATTTTTCTTCTAAAGTTCACAATAACTCAGACATGCAAATAGAGAATCCAGATTGTAACCTTCATCCAAGATTGTCTGTTGTTAGAATGATCCGGCACGTATCAAGGGTGGGGGTGGCATTATCGGTGAGAGAGTAGGTCAGAGGTGTTATTTAATTCATTTGGTAGAACAACTATTTACCCCATCATTTTACATCTGTTATGGAATGGCAGAGTGATATACCTAAAATAATTACTCCTCAAATTGATACCTCACCAAGAACAGGATACAATCTGAGCACTCTATTATGTCAGTACATGGCACAGCCCTTCAGGATCTGACCCCAACTTACCTCCCTAACAATGCCTCCTAATAAGTTTCCTTTTTTATACTGTTACTATGGTGAAATCCTCGGTGAATTATTTTTGAATGGATACTAATTAATACATTATCCATTATGCATTATGTCACGCGATTCCTACATGTGATAGCCAAATTATTTCAATCCTTCATGGTTTTACACAGCTTCTTCCCTCTTCCTAAGATTCCCTTCCCCTATCTGGGGAATCATAGTCCACCATCCACACAATCACTGCATATCACTCCCACAGTCAAACTTTCACTTCAATAACTTCAACAGATTTTGACCTCTGTTTAGTGAATCACCCTTTCCTTTATACAAATGCTGTGACTAATACATACTTCTTATCATAATTTATTTCAATTGTTCATTTAAAAATGTTCTCCCACTAGATTGTGAGCAGATTAGTATCAATGACTTTGTGATGCTTCAGTATTTAGGGCAGTATGTGAAACACAAAAGTTAATAAATATGCATTAGTAACAAGAGAGTGTGGAGTTGAACCAGGAGAAAGGTGAGTTTGAAGAGAGAGTGAGTATCCCTGAAGGGGTGGCCTGCCCCTCCACACCTGTGGGTATTTCTAGTCGGGTGGGACGAGAGACTGAGAAAAGAAATAAGGCACAGAGACAAAGTATAGAGAAACAACAGTGGGCCCAGGGGACCAGCACTCAGCACACCAAGGACCTGCACCGGCACCGGTCTTTGAGTTCCCTCAGTTTTTATTGATTATTATTTTCATTATTTCAGCAAAAAGGAATGTAGTAGGAGAGCAAGGTGATAATAAGGAGAAGGTCAGCAAAAAACGTGTGAGCAATAGAATCTATGTCATAATTAAGTTGAAGGGGAGGTACTATGCCTGGATGTGCACGTAAGCCAGATTTATGTTTCTCTCCACCCAAACATCTCAGCGGAGTAAAGAGTAACAAAGCAGAATTGCTGTAAACATGTCTCGCCTCCCACCATAGGGCGGTTTTTCTCCTGTCTCAGAATTGAACAAATGTACAATTGAGTTTTATACCGAGACATTCAGTTCCCAGGGGCAGGCAGGAGACAGTGGCCTTCCTCTATCTCAACTGCAAGAGGCTTTCCTCTTTTACTAATCCACCTCAGCACAGACCCTTTACGGGTGCCGGGCTGGGGGATGGTCAGGTCTCTCTCATCCCACGAGGCCATATTTCAGACTTTCACATGGGGAGAAACATTGGACAATACCCCGCTTTCAAGGGCAGAGGTCCCTGCGGCTTTCCACAGTGCATTGTGCCCCTGGTTTATTGAGACTAGAGAATAGCGATGACTTTTACCGACTATACTGCTTGTAAACATTTTGTTAACAAGGCATGTCCTGCACAGCCCTAGATCCCTTAAACCTTGATTTCATACAACACATGTTTTTGTGAGCTCCAGATTGGGTCAAAGTGGCTGGGGCAGTGGCTGGGGCAGAGCTACAAATTAACAACATCTCAGCAAAGCAACTATTTTAAAGTACAGATCTTTTTCAAAATGGAGCCTCTTATGTCTTCCCTTTCTACATAGACACAGTAACAGTCTGATCTCTCTTTCTTTTTTTTCTTTTTTTTTTTTTTTGAGACGGAGTCTCGCTCTGTCACCCAGGCTGGAGTGCAGTGGCGCAATCTCGGTTCACTGCAAGCTCCGCCTCCCGGGTTCACGCCATTCTCCTGCCTCAGCCTCTCCGAGTAGCTGGGACTATAGGTGCCTGCCACCACGCCCGGCTAATTTTTTTGTATTTTTAGTAGAGACGGGGTTTCACCGTGGTCTCGATCTCCTGACCTTGTGATCTGCCCCCCTCGGCCTCCCAAAGTGCTGGGATTACAAGCGTGAGCCACCGCGCCCGGCCATGATCTCTCTTTCTTTTCCCTACATATCCCATGGGCAATTCTGAAAGAAAGATGATGTCTTAGGCAATCCTTGCATCACGATAAATACCTGGCTAGGTAATTTATAAATAAAAGACATTTAATTGGCTCACAGTTCTGCACGCTGTACAGAAAGCTTGGTGTTGGCATCTGCTTGGCTTCTGATGCAACCTCAGGAAGCTTACCACCATGGCAAAAGGCAAAGGGAGAGCATGCATAACACATGGTGAGAGTGGGAGTAAGAGAGAGAGGGAGGAGGTGAAATATGCTTTTATACAACCAGATCTCATGAGAACTCACTCACCATAGTGAGCACAGCACCAAGGTATTCATGAGGAACCCATCCCCATGACCCAAACGTCTCCCACCAGGCCCCACCTCCAATACTGGGGGTCACATTTCAACATGAGATTTGGAGGGGACACATGTCCAAACCATATCACATGGGAAAGTAGAAATGAGGCTGCTGAACTTGGAAGATAATGACGGATCTGCCTTTATAGACTCCTTCAGAGAGTAGAAAATCATGTGAATATAAAGGTCAGAGGAAGCAAGACTGTAGAAAACTTTAAAAACTATATGATGGAGATTAGATGAAATGTTAATAATAATGAGAATTCTGATGATTTAAATGTCTCTCATTCCATTTTTAGAAAACATTGGTTTAAGAGGTGAAATTACTCAAAAATATTCCATTATACTAAAATGTTTACCACCCTTTCCTTTACTACAACCATATGTTAAAAGTATTTTCTTTATTCGCTTAACTGAGCTTCTAATGGATTAAATTGTTCAAAACATCACTATTATGCTTTGGGGCCTTTTAGTTATCACATAATTGCTATGTACTCTTTTCCAGCTGTATATTAACATAAAAATACAAGCATTATTTTTGCAAATATTGCATACCAAAGGTGAAATTTTGTTGATAATAGAAGAAATTATGATGAAAATGCTTTAGAGTGCCCTATAGTTCACATGATGTGATAGCTATGTACAATTTTTTTAAATTTGAAGACCTCAACTTAATCCTAAATATTAGGTATGGTTTAAGACATTTGCTAATTAAAGGAAGTAAAATCTAGCATTTAATGAAATAAATTGATATGAAAAATCAAATTATAGCTTGACAAGTTTACCTAAGTGATCACTGCATGAATCAGTTTTAGTTCTTTTAAAGCATTTACACATTCCCCATGGTACTGCAATTTTAGGACTAGAAACAGGCACATGCTCAATAGGGCACCACTTGGAACTTCTGAAGATGCTACACCAAGTACCCTTTTCAGGTTTACATAGGCTCCTAATTTTTCATTATGTTTCATCTCAGTGCACATATACTCAGCTTGCTTTCTTCTCATGTAGTAGATACCATCACATCTTCAGTTTCCTCTCTGCCTCTGAGTAAAACAAATTCTAGGGGCAGACTTCAAGGTAACCCCCTCAGTTACCAATTTTCTTAATAGTCTCAAACATTGACAGTTTCTACTTAAGGACTTTAAATTTATGCCCCTGAGGGAAAAACCAAAGGAGGGTGGAGTAAGCTAATTATAGATAATCAAAAATAATTCCTGCATATTTTTTGCGTGCCAATGAGTTCACATGCTTGTGCAATCTCCACCCCAGCCCTGTGAGACAGGTCCTTTTTAAATTCTAGTTTTTCAAAGGAAACAAATGAGTTTTGGCCAAGTAACATGCTCAGAGATGCACAGAAATTGTGAAACAGAGATTAAAACCTAGGTCGTCTGATATCAGAACCCCAAGTCTTAACTTCTACATTACAATGTTTCAATAAATAATTAACCATTAAAAAAATCTCACCTACCTCTTAAAGATATGCTTTATAGCTTCCGAGGTGGTAAATCTGGTGCATAAACCATAGTATTCCTTTGATATTGCCTTTGATTATCTCAAATCCTAAAGATGAAAGTTACGTAAAATAACAGATTTACCCTGTGCTTGAGGTTTCAAAGTGTGACAACATTTCTCTTGGTTTCTCTCATATTTCTACCCTCCAGGAAATATTGTTTATACTTTTGCCTTTAAAAGTATGAAGGCGCCAAGCGAGGTGGCTCATGCCTGTAATCCCAGCACTTTGGGAGGCCGAGGCAGGCAGATCACGAGGTCAAGAGATCAAGACCACAGTGAAACCCGGTCTCTACTAAAAATACAAAAAATTAGCAGGGTGCGGTGGTGGGCACCTGTAGTCCCAGCTACTCGGGAGGCTGAGGCAGGAGAATGGTGTGAACCTGGAAGGTGGAGCTTGCAGTGAGCCGAGATTGCGCTACTGCACTCCAGCCTGGGCGATAGAGCGAGAATCCGTCTCAAAAAAAAAAAAAAAAAAGTATGAAGGCAATTTCATCCCCATTCCACCCTGCCAAGAACGGTCAGTTAAACTGAGAAGATACTATTGGATATTGATACTTAAGATTTCTTGCTCACCACGTAGCAGATGAAAGGCATTGTCATCTCATTTGTTAATCAAGTGGATGACAAATTTGCTCAGGCCCCTTGATATTAAGATATCTTAAAAGCCGAGCATCAGCAGGAGCTGTTTTTCCAATAATTGAGAAAGATCTGCTTAAACCAATCTTACATCGTCTACACTCGAGTGCACTTTGTAATCAAATAGTTACTTTAAAAATTGATTTACTCCTTTCATTCCAATAACAGGTATTAGAGATCCCCCCTGTAGTCTTTCTAATAGATGTCAACTCCTATATTCTTCATTACTGAATGAGACGTTCACAACTACTGTACCAGTCAGGAAAGCAGAATTATGCTGCAGTAATAAACTATCCCCATTTTTTGTGCATGTTTTATTCAAGAATATATTCATTTTAGGTACAGACAAAGGAAGAAGAGCCTTGAATAATTACAGGTAGAGGAAAAGAAACCAAAAATTTAAAAATTAAAAATGGGTACGAATGACAAGGAGATCCAAAAAAAATTGTATCACTGGACCAGTAACCTTTGTTGACATTTAAAATTTTAATTTCGGAGAATCTTAGCTATGGGAGGTTAAGGAAGGGAATTCGAGATAAAGACTTCTCCTTAGACATGGAGATAAATGTAGCTAGATGTCACAGCTAGAGAGTAATTAATTGCCTAATGCTACAAAGAAGAACTCAGAGAAACAAGCAATACGTATGGGACTGGGATGAAATGATGGTAAATGACTTCTTGGAAGAGGTAAAGATTCAAATGGAATTTAAGTTTGGTGAAATTATAAAGTAATTAATTGAAAAGAGGAAAAGCACTACAGGTCCATACAATAAATAAAGGCCCAGGAGCTGTATGAGAATAAGTCCATACAATAAATAAAGGCTGGGAGCCATACAAGAATAAGCCACACAGGTAAGGATAAAGTTAAACTAGACTGAGAAAAAGGCTGCTGACTTCCAGCCTGTGCTGGTTGGGTGCATTACTTTCAACTGGTCATTTTAATTATTTTCTAACCTGAAGAATGAAAGTGTTAAATTTTGACCTCTTTAACTCTACAATAGAATGACTTTTTTCTTTGTATTTTATGTCTTCAGAACCTCACGTTTCTTCTGAGCAAGTTGCTTCTCATTTTTAGACTGCTATAATCTGATGGTATCTGAAAATGTCTAAATGCAGAGATGCAAAATGTGTCATTTAGCCGATTCCGAATACAGATAATTATTTGTCAATTTTTTTCTATATTTATATTCGTTTTTTTTTTTTTTTTTGAGAACTGCGTTCTTATTTAGGTGTTAAAACCCAGAGACCACAGTAACCATGAAGAATTTTAGGTATAAAATACCCAATGAGAACCACTTCCAGTGTTACCCTGGCTAACCACTAATAGCTCTAGGGTAGACAAAGAAACAAATTTCAGTCTATTTCAAGAAAGTGCAGAAGATTCTAATAAGCAGACTCTAACAGTAATGTGGGAGATATATATATATATATATATATATACACACATATATGTATAATATACATAAATATATAGAATTAGACAAAGTTGTGTTATAATTAGTGTGTATTTGGACAGCAGTCTTAAAAATTTCTAAAAGCATTGCAAATAAGTAATCTGCCATCAGCTATCCCAGGCTAAGTATACAGACTACGGTGGCAAATAATTTGGGAAGAATGATAGAGATTGTATTCCTAGACTAGTTATTCATCAGTGGACAAAAACCAAAGCTGACCAATAGGTTTGATTGTCCTGCTTCTACATTTAAGCAGTTGGGGCTCAGAAAGTGACACCCTCATAACTGGCATTTTGACATGCTGGGAGGCCTTGGAAGCTGCCTCAGAATCAAGGTGCTACCGACTTGGCATGTTCTCCTGATAGAGAGGGACTCTCTGGAATTTTCTTATCTGATCAAGAAAGATTCTTTCCAAAATAAATGCAATTGCCTTAAATCACCTTCCTTAGGATCCTATTGAATAATCAGGAAAGATCAACGATAGAAGAAAAGAGACTGGGAGTCATTGCTATGCCAGAAAGACTTTTCATCTATCCTAAGGGAAGCTCCAAAAGATTACCTGAGGAGCTTTGTATATTAAGACAAACTTTGTTTTTGTGCAGCTCTGCCTCTCACCATGAAATTTGCCTTCCACCTCCCAGATCCGTGGATCTGTTTCCTATGGGGAGAATATTTAAACATCAAACATCTGGTTCCTCTTTCAGTTAATATTTTGTGTGACCCCCCTATGCATACGGGTGCACATTAATAAACTTATATACCTTTCTATTGATCTACCTTTTGTTAGCAAACCTTCAGAAAGCAAAAAAGTTCCCTTTTGCCCCTACAAAGCCTGAAGTGAAATATTGGATCTGGCCTCTTTTTATGAGGCTAGATGCGTGAGACCATGAAAAGACTCAATCAGGATAGTACCACTAGTACCTCCCTTAATGTCTAGGTGAAACTGTCCTAGACATACTTCCTTCTATCTTTTTTCCTCTCTTTTTAAAGACAGGGATATGGAGGAGTGAGTTCACAAGGTCTTCCTCTAGGTATGCATTTTACCTTTCATAGTGTCTACCAATTTGAATAATTGTGTCTGTTGTAGGTTGATATTGATATAATAATTTTCTACTTATGTATCACATTTTTCTATTGTTTGGCATGCCTAGCATTCTTTTAATGTCAGAAATTTGAAATTTTATGTCTTTGGGTGATGGATATTTTTATATTCCTATAAATATTATTGTGATTTGTTTTGGGATATAGTTATTTGGAAGATATTTGATCCTTTTGAGTTTAATTTTTAAGATCCATTACTAGCTGTGTTACTACTTAGACAGAAAGCTTCTGATTAGTTTATTCAGTATCCTAAGGATTATAAAGTTTGCAATTCTGGGTGATGGGCACCATATATGAGTATTGGATACTGTTCCCTCTGTCTTTCCTGGTGGCTCTTTGCAAGGTCTCAGGTATTTTCTTTTATGCATATGTTTATATTGCAACTGCTTTTAAATAGAAAGGAGCTCAGGTCTTCCTCCTACAGCAAGTTTCTTCTTCAGAATCGAGCCAGGGCTCAAAAGGCAACAGAGACTTTTCTCAGGGAAGGTCATACTACCAGCCTCAGCAGGATTTCCTCCTAAAGTTATGCTCCTTTTGTTCAGCACTTGGCACTTAAGGAAAGGGGAACAACAAGACCAGCCCAGACTTATCATGATTCCCACGCAACCACTGCTTTAGTGCTTCTTTGTCTTCACCTGCTTTGGGAGCTGACCCTCCGAGGAAGGCAGATAGTGTAGAGGATACACTAGCCATTTGACTGGGGTTCACTTCCTCCTTGTTGCCCCACATTTAACCATTCTTGGGCCAATTCCTCCTCCAGCATCTCTAGTTCCTCCAACAGTTCATGATCACCCACATCTTCTCCAAAACCCACAGCTCAAGAAATGGCATCCGAGATCTGCTGGGCCACCTCCTGCTATTCTGTGATGTCAACCATCAATTCATCCACCTTGCCAATGTCCAGGTCCTGGTAGGCCTTCTTCATGCCTCAGGCAGCTAACTACAAGGTACAAAGCATTTTTGCATTGGTAGTGGCATTCTCAATGGCTTCATGCTGAAACTCTAGGGTGGATAATGTTCCATCAGTTTGTGCCAGCTGCTGTTCCCATCTTTTCTTCCCCTGTAAAGCCTGCAGAGCAGCTCTCTTATTCTTGGAACCATGGTTGTTTGATAGTCTGTTCTCAATGCTACTAATGAACAATTCATGTTGAATCATCTGCTCCAGAAACTCCTGTTTCTTGATTACCATCTCCTCTGTCTCCATCAGTTTCTATATTGTTTCTTCAGGGGTTTCACTCCTCTTCTGCTCCTTCCTCAAGAGTTTGCTGGGACCACTCATGGCAAGCGTGCCTCTCTAGCCTCTGCTTCTGGGCATCCTCCACAGTTCTGCCTTGTGTTGATCATTATTCTGCCCAATACTCAAGAAGGACCCTCTGCAGGTCTATGGACTTCTCTCTCTGAATATCACTAGAATTATCTCTCCAAGCTCCTCTTTCTTTCTGTTACAAAGTCTATCATCCTTGGTCTCCCTGGATTCCACTTCCATATTCTCAACTCAGAGAGTCTGCCAGACTCTTTTTAGATTCTGTTTTCTTGTGCTGTGTCCTGGAAACTCTCTTAAGGCAATGCACTTGGACAATTTTAGGGCTCTCTCTTTTATTTCCCATATCTCAGGGAACACTGTTCTTTGTTTCCTGATATATCTTGTTTTGAAGATTGTTGTTTCATATCATTTCCCCCCCATTTTGAGTTTGCTTCACATGTAAAGTTTCTCCTACACCATCTTGGCCAGAAGTTTCCCTTATGCTTTACAGGTAGATATAATTTCCACTATTCCCTCCAGGATAGAATATTGCTTCTGATTTGCCATCTGACTGGCAATGAAGAGAGGCAGTTACACAGCTTCCATTTCTACAGCAGCTGTTATACAGGACAATGACAAATTTTTGAGTTCTACCAAATATTTTTAGTTCATTTTCAATATACTTTTGTGTACATGGAAAAGTAACTGCCAGTTAAGTTTGTGGATAGAGCAGACACACTGAGGGCCTCAGCATGTGTCACAACTTCGTTTATTATCTGTTCCCTTATGTTTTTCCCATTAGGGAGCCTAAAGATTATTTTGGACCCTGAATAGAGTATCAGCCTAATTTCTGTGTCCAGTCATCCTCAAAATGTTTGTGTATTTCCGTTTCCCAGTATGCCCTTCCCTAAGTAAGTGGCAATTGTATTATTCTGTTCTCAATACTGCTAATGAAGATATACCCAAGACTGGGTAATTTATAAAGGAGAGAGGTTTATAATGGGCTCACAGTTCCACATGGCTGAGGAGGCTTCGCAATCATGGCAGAAGGCAAATGAAGAGCAAAGTCACATCTTACATGGCAGCAGGCAAGAGAGCTTGGGAAGGTGAACTCCCATTTATAAAACCATCAGAGTTCATGAGACTTATTCACTGCCACAAGAACAGTATGGGGGAACCCCCTCCCCCATGATTCAATTATCTCCACCTGGTCCCACCCTTGAAACATGGGGGTTATTAAAATTCAAGGTGAGATTTGGGTGGAGACACAGTCAAATCATATCAGCAATAGATCCATTTGAGGAAGTACTATGGGAATTATTGTAACATCGTTCCCCCCAAATACTCATTGTCTACTGTAGTCAATTGGTACTGGATCTGAAAAACTGTCCCTAAACAGAAATTAATTCAGAAATTGTGACTTGTTTGCGTATGGTTGCCTTTAGCCCCTGAATAACTATATTTGATTTCTTTGATTCTATCCACCTCATCCCTACCTTGGGGTTTCTCAACCTCAGATACATGGATATTATTGTTTGCATATTTCTTTCTTGTGGGGGCTATTCTGTGTACTGTGTGATGCTTAGCAGCAACTTTGGCCTCTACTATTCTGATGCCAGCAGCATCATTCTGCCAAAGTGACAGCCAACAATATTCCTAGACATTGTCCAATTTAGAAAACTTTTTCCTGGTTGAGAACCACTTTCTAGGAACTTTAAGTATTTTTAAGCATCTTTATAGGCCTCTCAAATATTTATCAGATTATATCAGATCTTCTCCAGTTACCTCTCAAATAATCCTAATTATTATGATCAGTCAGCCTTCTATCTACCACTTGTTTCCTGTTTTTCACAATCATCTTTATTGCCAATTATGCTCCAAATGTTTGAGTAGCATTTCTTATCATCAGTATGGGAATGTAGAAAATGGCCACTGAGCTTCTCAGGAATGTGTGCGTACTTTTCATCAGCATTGGGGTAAAATGAGTATTCTCTAGTCCCTCTCATGGGATATACTCAATTGGCGAGTTTTCCAGTCTTATGTTGTTTATCCACACCAACATTCCTACTTCCATTTTTTCCATTTTATGCCATATCAGTTTTGGCATTTCAATTTTACTTTGGGTATCACCTTTCTCAAACTTCCAAAAACAGTATGTCAATTTCATTTCCTTGCACATTGCCAAGATGTTAAATCCTGTATTCTGAGAGAGTGCTCTCATATCCACAAACTCTTCTTCTTTCAGTTTTGTATTCTCTTATCTTCTCCCCTTAATCCAGCCTCCTCAGTATCTAACCCTAATTCTAACAGTAAATGTTGGCTAAGCCCAGCAGCAAATTCTAGGTATAATCTCCTACTTATGATACACCCTGCACTTTCCAGCTTGGTTATCTTCTAATTTAGTTTCAATTATTGAACTTGCAGACTGAAGGGTGTTAGTGTGGGTAAATTCTAATGGGGGTTTATAGTTTCTTGCAAAACAGCAACCTATACATTGATTTCAAGCAAGAAAGGCACTCTAGCAATTTACAGAGAGTAGTGGGCCTTTAATATGGTCCTAGAGTCTTCACAAGTATCTGAGCATTCAATAGTTTGAATTGCATTTACCCAGATAACCCTATAATATGCCTTTGAGTCCCAATTTATCTAATCAGAACCCTGGTTTTAGTAAGGTAGGCATTCATTCCAAGTTTGAGAATTCAACCCTCTTGATAGTTTTGCTGCTACTATTATTCTTAAATCCTGGGCTTGATTCTGTGTTTTGTCTACTCGTCAACTGCAGTAAAAGAGAATTTCAGTAGAACCAACCAAGGAGGCCCTCTAGTTTTCACTCTTAGCTTTTAATTGGTGACTAACTACCCTTAGCCTTTTCTTTATCGAATACATCGTAAGTCCTAGTAAGAACCATTCAACTCCACTTTCCTAATGATAATTACTTCCCAGAATTTCTTAAACCCCTGAAATATGCCACCATTAGTGTATATGCCCAATATTACTTTAGCGCAATGGAAAGCTTAATGATTATACTGCCAGAGCATGCAAGGCACTAACAGTGTTACACATTCTACCAGTGATGGAGTTTTCGTTGCTTGCAGTATGGTGGTTAATCTAGCTCCAAATTTGCACTTTCAAGAGGCTTCCTCAGTGATTTTTGGCATCACCTGTCTAAGGTAAATTTCTCTAAGAAAAATCTGAAGCTGAGATTTCTGTGAAAAAAATATTAAGTAAGGAATGCTTCTGGGATCAACAACAGTAGGAGAATGAAAGAAGCAGGACAGAGAAGAGGGATGTTGAACCGTGATGAAGTCACCACAAATCCTTCAGATGGTTCTGTGGGGAATTCTGGAGTGGAACACTCCTACAAAATTCTTTACTTAAAGCAAGGGAGGCAAGCCCTTTAATTCCTACATTGACCCATCAGTGGTTGTAGGCTGCTTCTCATAAAGGTGGTGTAACCCTGGCCAAGTCAGCTTTCTCTTGCAAAGTATAGTTACCAGAGAGGGACTTGGTTGACATTTTTATGCTGCCAACATCTCCAGAATCTTGGAGAAAAAGCAGTTCAGTCCTGAAGTGGAGAGTGGCATCTCTGTGTTACCCCACACTCATTAGGTTGCTTACACCAACAAATGAAGGTGTGATTGTAGGACCTCCCTCACAGGCTTCAGTGAACTAGATTATTACTATTTCTTTTTTGGCAGGGGGAAGGGTGGCTTCTTGGCCTCTAGACACATGACTTCTTTTCTTAGGGACTCAGGCTCAGCCCTGCTTAAAGACAAGGTGAATGACTCAAGAGTATTGCTAGTGAGATAATTGGCTGCCTCCCCTCTGCCCCCGACCCTGCTAGTTTTGTTATTGACCTCATTCCAGAGATTGCAATTAATCAGTGATGTTTCTTCTGATGGCTGGTATAAATAGTGACTTTCCTAAGTGGCAACTCAAGTACTTTTTATTCTGAAGTGACCTAAAAGGCAATAATGTGAGCTTGAGAAATATAGCCTGTATTGTTGTGGCCCTGAGCATTTGCTACCATAAATAATACATGATACAGTCTTCCACATGGACTGTAAATTATTAAATTATGTGTGATACTTCTGAATTTAAATAGCACTGCTAACTAGATGCAATAGACTTTGCACACACACACACACACACACACACACACACACACCCCACTTCCCTGATAACAAGTAATGTCTGCAGTAGGAGACAGTGCGGTAGTAGAGGAACTAAGATTTTTTAAATGCTCTATCTAATTTTGTGAGGAACCTTTTAAAAAGTGAAAGTTCATTAAATGGAATGTGTTACCATTTGTAGTTTTACTGGCACTTCCTGCCTGTGCAGTGGAAATTAATGCCCATTTTCATGTTCATATAGGGATCAGTATCTTAAACTAGACCTGGAAAACACATGTTGTATTACATGCCAATGTTTCATATTAGTTCTGCCTTAGTGGGCAGTAATTAGTTCATGCCTAATTACTGATTTTTTTTCCCATTCTCATTCTTTTGCCTCCATTAAACCCACACATTTTTTCCTATGCCTGCCCGTTTATTCTCCCTTTTCTCAATACTCTATTTGCCCATTTGCCTTAATGGATTGATTAACAGGTAATAGTACACAACACATTTGTTATCACTGGAAATTTTATTTATTGCGTGTAAAATATCCTTGGCAATCCAATTTTTTTAATCTTGTGGGCTATACTCACCAAGTTCATTACTAAACACAAACTTCATGAAATTATAAAAAGTGAAAATGCAATAGCTGCCTTTTAATTTTTTCATTCTTTTACAAAACTGCTGAATTTTGATGAAAATTCAATATACTGTAATTGTGAAATGTGGAATATTTTCTCACCTGAGAGACGTTTGTATATTCTATAACTGTCATCCACTGAGGTAACAACAAGAAAGAAATGATTTAGGTTCTCTAATATATACTTTCATATTTTTTTACTTGATTGTCCCAAATTCCTATACTCTTTGCTAGCAAATTGATACCACTCATTGTTTTATTCATATATTATACCTATGAGCATTTCACACCTTACTGATTCTTCCTTTACTCAATTTCCCTTCACTCTTTCTTCGTAAAGAAAACTTACTTAGTCTGTGAGAGTAATCTCTTATGTCAACTCTTGCCAGATGGAAACCTAATTATCCTTTTCTCTGTGCTTTTACAATCATTTTCTGGTGTTTACCCAATATAGCAGTCATTAAATTTTATTTTCTTAAATGTGTCCCTTTACCTGTGTAACTTGAGAACAAAGAATGGGTCCTTCCATCACCACATTTGTTACAGTATTTTGTGAAATTTTTTGACCAATGGCATTTTGGTTTCAGTCAGGGATGGAAAGTGATGGGAATGGAAAACCCCATTGGAATGATGCTTCTATTTAGAGCGGTGCATTGTATACCAGAGGAAATAGTATACTGGAGTGGTAGAGCAAGTGAGAAAGCCCCAGACTTGGGATCAGGAGAAGTTGCTTGCAATGGTTTCCCTAATATTGTCACATTGTATACTTCTGGGTTTGCTACTTGAGTCCTTTGAGCCTTATTTTTTTTATCTGCTGAACATAAATAGAAATCCCCATGTCATCTTTATGCTTTATAAAGTTATGACTTAGATGTAGCAATTATAAAGTGAAATCCCTGCAGAAGAATCTATATAATGGTTCAGAGCACAGTCTTCAGAGACATGCCTGTTTATATCCATTCTCTGTCACCCATCTTAGGCAATGACTTTAGTCACTTCCTCCCCACCCCAGGTGTTAGGATAGACCACTGGAGCCAACCTGTTCATGGGAAAGAGCTTGGAATCTAAGTCTGTAGGGGTTGGCCTGGGATAGGGGTGGGTCCAAAGCCAGGGGGATTGAGATCAGTTCTGGTGGTGGGGCAGGCTTGGAGGCTCTGTGGACACCAGCCTGAAGCCTGGGGCTGTGGGATATACCCAGTGTTGGGATCTGAGGCAAAGCCTGGTGCTCAATTTCCTCTCCATCCCCAAGCAGAGAGTACCTTCTCTCTGAGCTATGCCACTCGGAGTATGGGGAGGGTAACATGGATAATGTAAAAGTGTTCTTCCTATCCTTCTCTATGCATCTTCTCTTATTTCTGTGCTACACTCAAGTGCTGTAATCTCACACTTCCTGTGAAGGTATTTTCCTGTGTGGATAGTTGTTCAAGCCGATGTGGCTTTTTTGGGTGGGGGCAAATTGAGTACTGGAGAGTCCTCTTCCACCATCTTGCTCTTTAAATGGCCTTAAACATCTTTATTAGCTCCACTGAATTCTAGTTTTTCTCAATATAGGGACAACATGCTCATCATAGATTGTTCTAAGTATTAAGTAAGACAATACATGAAGAGCACTTACTGAAGTGCTAGTATATAGTAGTGCTCAATAAATGACAGTGGTGGTTGAAGCAGGTAGTATTGGTGGGCTGTGATTTCAGATGACATTTGGCTTGGAGTAAATAATACAGGGATGCCAGCAAGTGCCAAGGAGCACCTTATTTATATTAGCACATATATAAAGTATCCACATTTCAGTCATAGTCATGTTTATGTAAAAAACCTCTTTTTGCCTTTATCTTTTAAGTAAAACTAAAATTTTATTAAATGAAGGCATGCAAAGCAAAACTAATATCCATAAAGTATATTTTTAAAACAAAATTTGAAAATGATAATTAGGTACATTTTCACAAATCATGAAATATTATCGAACTTCCTCAAATTATCTGTTTTAATTTAAAGAGTGAAACCATAGGCTCGTCTCACTTATCATTTCACTTCATATACACTTTCCAAGGTTTCATTTCTCCAGTGTTCTTCATAAATGAGGCCTCTCTACTATCAATGATTGATCTCAAAGCAGAGAAACAGGAGAATGGTAGAAAATTATAGTGCCTATCTTACGTGGGCACCTGTTAGAGTTGTCTTTAAGTTTTCTTGTATTTTGAACTAACATCAAAAACGGAAAGGTGTGCATTATATTTGAATTTGCTTCAGCATCAGCCTCATAAATCCTGCACTTCTCTTTGCCCAATAAGAAAACAAAGACTATACATTGGAGAAATAGGTTGGTGAAAGTCTTTGTAGAAAGTAGGTTACTTTATAAGTTAGAGCCAAGGATCTTGACAAATCTTTTTCTTAACTTCTTGTTTTACTTAATATGATAAACCAAGAACATAGGCTGATAACCTTGGCATTTTATAACTTGCCACCATGTTCATAACCACTCAGAGAAATTAATAAAAAATAAAACCATTGTACCTTGTACGCTAAGGAATACCAACTTACAGATTCCTATTCAGATTATAAAAGGGGGAATAGCTAGAAGTCAGTGGATCAATACAGGGCAATTCAAGGCACAGTACCACCCCAGTGAAAGAGATGATTTGGAGCAAGATGTGTTTTTCAATAATTCTTAATTAGATGCTCTGTAGGAAATTACATTTTTACTTATAATTGCTTTCTTTTTCTTTTTTTTGAAAGTCTCACTCTGTTGCCCAGGCTGGAATGCAGTGGTGCAATCATAGCTCACTGCAGCCTCAAATGCCTGAGCTCAAGTGAACCCCTCCTGAATAGCTGGGACTACAGGCATGTGCCATCACACTGGCTATTTGTCTTTTTTTGTAAAGACTGTGTCTCACTATATTGCCTAGACTGGTCTCAAAATCCTGGACCCAAGTGATCCTCCCATCTGGCACTTCCAAACTGCTGAGATTACATGTGAAAGCCATGGTGCCTGGCCTATGGCATTTTTTCATATGACGCTATCAGAGCAAGAATGTAACAAAACCACCATTACTTTCCTAGGTAGAAAATTTTTGGTATAAATGATTGTGAGTTGTAAACATAGGCTGGTGCATGTGTCATATCACCAGTTTCACGAGATGGTACATAGTTAAGGCAATGTACCATCTTCAGATATGCCTACCTCCAAAAGAGAAGAGGGTCAGCATGAGGGTCAATCATGGGGATAACTGATTTTTGTAGGTGGTATAATATCATATGTGGCCCTGGATATGTTTAGATGACCACATGGGAGTTACAGTTGTATTTTAGCCTCCAAGATATTTTTAAATTTTAACTTTTCTCAGACTTCTTAAGGAAGAATCATGTCAATTTACCTGTAACTTCACAAATTAAAGGCACTCTTTGGACATATTCATGAAGCCGACCTTATATAAATCTATATTTCCATAATTATATATTAGAAAATGAGTGTTTTCTACTGGGTTATGCATTTTGATTTTAACTGAAGTAGCAGAAGAAAATCTGAGATGGCATTAAAATGCTTAGGGACATTAGTGGGTTGAAATGACAATAAAATGCTTAAAAGTAATAGTATATTTACTATCTTCTTTTCTTAATGCACCTTCTGCCATTGGCCTGTGGTGTTATAAATACAGCACCCATTGAAGCTGAAATAATACTTTATAACTCCTGTTTTGTCATGATTGAGGGATAGGCTGAACACATAAATGATAGTCAGTACCAAGTATACATTAGATGCCTTGCATTGTCATTTAAATAAAATTTGAACTGAATTTTGCTAAATTATTTTCCCTTTTATTTGCAAAGCTGGAGGTAATTACTTGGAATTATTTGCTGTTTGGGGGTAGTATTGGTGTCTTAATCCTGATTTCCTATACTTTGCTTCTAAAACAGAGGTTAGGGGTGAACTGGATCTTTTCTGTCTTCAGTTTTTCTCTTCTTTCTTTTGGTTTGCACACACAATTATGTTCAATAAGAATTTTGGACAGTTTAAAAACGTGAATACACAGGAAATGTCAACTCTGCAGACCCAGGTTGCTCAAACTGCATATCCCAAAAAAGGCCTGTTTTCAGGGCTGGCTTTTGACTTAACTCCTGGAAACTGAGCTCCTGAAATGTTTTATTTGATGAGTGCTTTTGTAAGCCTAAGGCTTTGAACCACAGTATCTAGTATTTCCAGATAGTTTTTGGTAACAATATGATATATGGTGAGCACCTGCTTTTTCTTTGGTGTTCCGGAGCTTAAGTAAATGAGGTCAGTTTCACTGCTGCTGCATGCCTACAGGGCTGACCCTTAGTAAAAGTCCTGGACATCTAGACTAGGGAGAGCTTCCTAGGTTGAAAACATTTTGCATGTGTTGTCACACATTATTGCTGGGAGAATTAAATGTGATCTATGTGACTCCAGTAGAAGGGGACACTTACAACTAGTTTCCTGCAGACTTTGCCGCATGCACCTTTTCCCTTTGCTCATTTTCATCTGCATTCTTTTCCTCTCATAAGCAGTAAATACGAGTATAACACTTCTAGGATATCATCTAACCTGAGGGTAGTCTTTGGGACCCCTGACACAGAGGGTTATTCTCCAGTTTCAGCTGTAGCAGTGCAAATATAATTTGGGCATCACATGCTATCGGTTTTAGATTTCCAGTCTTTTATGCCACCTATTTCTCTTCTTGTCCTCTTATCATAAATCAGATAAGCCTCATCTCAGCTCCTTATTTTTATCTCTATTCTATTCTATTCTATTCTATTCTATTCTATTCTATTCTATTCTAATTCTATTCCACTCAACTCCACTCCTCTCCTCTTTTCACCTCTCCTCTCCTCACCTCTCCTCTCCTCTAGTGAAATCAATGAAGTCTACAAAAATAATTGTGAGAAGAAAATATTGGAATCAATGAAATACCCCAAATTGGTCATTGTTAAGAATTTCCACTTTTGTCCCTCAATTCATTCTTGCCATTCTCTCTTCTGGCTCTCTCTCCCCACCAATCAAACTGAAATCCCTTTGCCTGGCTTCAAGAGAGCAAAAATCTAGTTTTCCATCATCCAGTCTATTTTATTTAACGCTACTTTGCAATTATAACTTCTTCTTTTGTATAAGCTTAGTTTGTCCACTTTACTGTTCCCACACTATATTCATTTATTTAGCTCAATTATACACTCAGCTACTCTCTTAATAAAAAACTCATTTATTTAGTAAATTGGGTGTGCCATACACAGAGTTAGATATTATAAATATACAAATAAAAACACAGATATCTTGCTTTCATGGAGTTTACAGACCTTCGATAAATGCACAAATAATTAACTCCTTATAATTATGAGAATGTTTTAAAGGAGAAGTATACCTTTGCTTAAATCTCCTCATCTACACTTGTATTATTTTTTTTACTACTATGCAACATCCTCCTACCTACAACAATGGAATAACTATAAATAGATGTGACATTTGAAAATATTTTAAGAAATACTAGAAAATTTCTATACTTTGGCAGTATAATTTAGAATGAGTTATCATATATCCATCAAAGTGAGAGCTAAAGGAAATCCCTTTTAAAGAGACATAAATCTTTTCAGGCATCTTCTGCACTGTGAGATATCTCTTCCCAATTTTTTCCCCTATCACATTAAATAGAACCTAGACAATACCCCTCACCCAATGGCCCTCTTTGAAATAAGAGTATGAGCCACAATTTTTTGCTCCATATGTATTAACTAAAGAAAATTAAGATGTACTTTATAATTTTTTTTACCACAGATTTTGAAACAAAGTGGGATCTTATTGTGTGTGTGTGTTTCTACTTTTTGTTCTTTTTTGTTTTTATTTTCTGAACATATATTGTTTTGCTGCTTGTCATATTATTAGTGCTTATACTTAACGACATTTTACTTTCTGTATAAGATCAATATTATTGTATGTGTATAATTCAGCAACTCAAATTCTGCTATAAATACACATGCACACACGTATACACACACACTCACACACTGATACCATAAGTTTAAACAATGATTTCTTGTCTAGCTATAAGAGGACCAATGCAATTATTTCATCATATCCCTTATTTGCTCACTAAATTTTGTATATTTTAAATATTTTAAATATTTCCAGGAATTAGGAAGTTGGCTAGCCCTTGGTATTTTGGCAATCTCTCTGTGTAGTCTAATGTAAGTGTAGACTCTGTGTAGTCTAATGTAAGTCTAATGTAAGTTTTTGTGTAATACAAAGATAAGTTAGGATTCCATTGAAAATTCAGATTAGGACCCTCAACCCTAATATATGATTACTAAAGAGAACTTCAAATATATATATATTTGTTGAACACTTCCAAAAAGAGTAAAATAGCAACTGTAAAGAGAAGAGACTTGATATAGTTCATGTGCTTATTTTTAAAAATTCATTTGCAATATGAATAGGGCACCATTATCTAAATTTTACAGATAAGGAAACCGGGACTGCCCACTGTGACACAGAATATTAAGTCCAGGGTCACAGCAAAAGTAATTAGAATAGATCGAGGCCACTAACTCCAATATTAGTGCCCCTTGCATCACAAATTACTCCCACTTGAGGATTCTTTTTATCTTCATGATGGCATTTCTTTATTTCCCACTCTGAGTATTTGTTTTCAAATACGTATCACTTTAACTCTATTACAGGAGTTTTGAATAAACAAACTTGTTAATTTCTTATAAAATTTTCTCAATGCATCAGATAATTCTGTTAGTAAATATTAAGTTGATGATTTAAAATTCTTATTTATATTATCATTTGTTTTCAAAATAATTGGAGATGGCTTAAAGAAACACAGACAATATCTTGAGTGAGCATGAATGGACAGTAATTAATGGGTTATTAATTGATAAAAGAAAATTTGCTTGTGAGTGTCCTATTTAAGAAGGTTGACATAAATTGAACATCTTTAAAGAAGTATAATATTTAATCATATAATTATAGTTCAGTTGTTAAGAATTTGGGAGTTGAATCAGAGAATCCAGGTTCAAATTAGAATATCAATCATTCCGTAGCTGAGGGACATTGAGCAACTCACAAAACATCTGTAACCCTCAGTGGAGTATCTGAAAAAGCGAAATAATAATAGTATATTGTGAGGATTCAATGAAATAATGAATGTTAACAACTTAGTCCCCTACCTGGAACATAGTTAAGAACTGAATTCAGATTATGTGTTATTTTAAAATTATATATAAAATCAACCTGAATAACAGTATTTGTTATACCTGCTGCAAAAACCCATTAAGTGCATTGTCTCTTTTAATCCTTTACAACCACACCATAAAGGAATTATTATTAGGGAGGAAAAATCACTCGCTAAAGGCTTCATATGTGGAGTAATATATGGCAGGGTTGGCTGGTTACTGAAGTCAGGCTTCATAAAATAGTCTTAAATCCTCTTCTCAGCTTCCCCATCATTCACAGAGGCAATGAAATAACAAATACATAAGTTCATAGTTTTTATTAGTACCCATTTAGATACATGTAAATTTTCTATTTACCTTTGCTACATTTACATTAGTGATTATTTCTGGCTAAATTAAGTGCCACATGACTAATGTTAATATTAGTTTGATAACATATTTCACTTTATTACATATATCATGGTGGCTTCTATTCTCTTTTTTGGGAGCAGGAGTGGGGAGAAGACCCACCTGCAAAGAAATGGGGCTGGTGAGAGAATTGTGCCAAATTCTCGAACTTAGAGAACTGTTGTCAAAATCGAACCTGAGACTTGTTACTCTGACATTGTGAAGCACAATCGTGAATCACATTATGAAGCACAACAGTGACCCTGGATGATCAAGGTCAGATTTCAGGATCAGCCAGGCAATTGCGTAGGTCCCCTATTTAGTATTCTCCAGAGGCAGAAACCGGCTATTGTACAAGCTACAAATAAATTATCATTTTAGCAACTCTTCCCATAAAGTAACTGAAAGATTCAAACGTGATGAGCAAAATTACTCAAATAGTATGACCCAATATAAAATTATTTGGAAAAATTGATTTTGTTGATTCTGATATTTGATAAAATCAACAAAACTAATCAATACTTAATACACATTCTTCTTCTTACTGGTCGTATGTGAAGGCCCACTAATATCTTCGGGGACCTGGAGATGGATTAGCAAAGTCCAAAATTCAAGGAGGTTGTAGCTTTGTAAGAGATAAATACAATAAACAATAACAATACTAGTGTAATAGAGCCAATGATGGGACACTCATATTTGAGTAGAAAGTCATTCTGTGCACAGAGTGGTGTAGAGATATTATGTAGCCATAGTGAAAGATGATAATTAAAATTTGGGAGGCAGCAGAGGTATTGTCACAAAGGACATTCAGTTCTAGGGAAGGTTTTCAGGAATGAAAGTATCTCAAGCAATGGTAAGAAATTCTGCCTGGTTGGGAGTGAAATACTTAAACTTATAGCAGCGTCACTATAAACATTACAATTGTTGTTCCGATGTCTCTTGTGCTTTTGATGATCCTATCCAAAGCTAAGTCATATTTCTGACTAACAGAAACTCTATCTTTTCTTCTCTCACTCAAATTAAAATATCTCAATGCAAGTGAGAAATGTGAATCTACCCTACTTCATTTAAAAATTGGTAATATACCCACAAGCAGAGGATACTTGGTGATATATCATTTAAATCTCATTCATGGCCATTTAGTACCTCAGTCTATTAACATTGCCAATGATACCACTATGCAGAGAGTTTGCCTCAGTTGACGTGTTCAGGGACAGTGAACATGAGGAGTGGCTATTTGTGCTGGTTTTCTGAACTTACAGCCTTCAAACTTTCTAAATGGCTCTTCTCTTTAATGTAGGGACTAATGTTCATTTTGCAAGTTGTCCTGCATGTCTACAAATTGTTTTTCTGCCAAGCTCACTAACATATTGCTTTCACATCAAAGTAGAATGCAATTCTCAGGTGCACTGTTATGTCCTAGTAGTGGGTCTTAGAAAAGAGAAACATATAATTACTCCTATTCTGGTGTAAATTTTCAAAATGATACACAATTAGTGAATTGATCTGGTAAACTCCCCTAAGGAAATCCACTCCTCAGAGTGCTCATTAGCTCTCCAGGATTCAGCACTGTTTTAGCACCTTTTATTACTAAATAGCAGCTCCCCTAGGGCAAACTCTAATATGTTTTTCATTCTTAACTTGCTTTAGCAACGAGATTTGTGTATGATAACCACTGAAAGTCCATCCCATCTCAGCAAGTAGATGCTGACTATGTTACCTTAACCTGTTTATGAAGACTGGGACATGACATTTGCTCTTGTAGTTAGGGTACTGCAAATTTCTTCCCTGTGACTGGTCCTCATCCTGTGTGGAAACTTTGTCTTTTCTGTCCTTCTCAATCACTCACCAATTTTATTTATTATCCTGATTTCATTTAACAATAAATATTTGTAAGATCAAGCTTATCCAACCTGCAACCCATGAGCTGCATGTGACCCAAGATGGCTTTGAACGCAGCCCAACACAAATTTGTAAACTTTTTAAAACATTATGAGATTTTGTGTGTGTGTGTGTGTGTGTGTCTAGCTCATTAGCTATCGTTAATGTTAGTATATTTTATGTGTGGCCCAAGACGTTTCTTCTTTTTCCAATGTGGCCCGGGGAAGCCAAAAGATTGGACATTCTTGTGTAAAATGCTCCTCCTGTACTATCAGTCATATCCATAAACAGAATGTTTTCAGTTACACTCTTCCTTGCATTTTGACCTCATATTTATTGGAATTTATGCCAACACTTCTAGCTATGTAAGGATTGTAGGTTTAAAAGAATATATTCATATTTAATCTCAAATTAAAGATGATGTTGATGATAGAAACTTGGCTATATTTCAAATATGATGAAATAGGGCCAAATGTGTAGTCAAACCTCCTTCTCCTTAGTACAAAAAACAAATATTTTGAAAATCCATTACATTTCAGGGGAGTGGAAAGCATCAAATATGTGAAAATTGACCCTGGACTTTAAATGGTTGAATTAGCAAGTTGTACTTTCCAGAGATTCAAAAAAATCAATAGTAAGTAAACATAATACACATACAAAAGAAAGTAAAAATAAAAATAAATAAGAAGAGTGGAGCTTTGAAAATAATTTTTCCACTACTAAAAACTCCTTGAGTAGACCATATATGTCCTTGCCCAGCTCAGAGCTCAACATAGGAATATAGGTTTTTGAAGTTGAGGAGGGAATTTAAGGTGTTACTAATCTGTTTTAATTGGTCATATGAAAAATTGACTGTGACACCATAATATGTAGAAAATTTTTCAATAATGAAAGTATCTGTAATGTAAAAACCAAAAACTACAACACAAAAACATACATAGTTTGACCTGAAATATAACACTCGATCAGAATGTTTCATAGGAAGCTTGCCTTAGAAAGTCTTAGGTTGACAATCATTTAAATATAGTACAGATATTACTATAATCTACATAATCTAAAATTATGTGTATATATACATATATGTTCACAGACATAGCAATGTTCAATGCATGATATTACATTTGGATAGTATTTAACCTTATCTATGGATTATCATGCAGAATCATAGCAGTTGAATGTCACAACAGTTTTGTAAGAAAGACCAAATATTATTATTATTCCAATTGTAAATGAAGAAATTGAGATTTAGAAAAATTTCTTTAATTACAGTGTAGGTGGTTCTTCAGATCAAATCCTTGTATATGGAAGTATGTTTAATATAGTAGCCTAGTCCCTGATTTCTACTTCTTGCTAATGGCTCTTCAAAAGATGCTGTATCCATAGGAGTCATAGTATGTGTGGGGGTGTGTTGAAGTACTTCCACAGCGAGACCATGATTTAAAAGCTTTGTCATCTTCTTTTTTCAGCCTGTGTATATTTAACTCTCTACATTATTACTATTTTAAAATATTTAATAAGTCAATATAGCCTTCCATTCTAGTATTCTTTTGACATTTCCGTGACTTTTAATCATTCTTGTGCTTAGATATACAATGGAAAAATTATCCATTACCTCATCTTAGAATAGAGTTTAGGTTTAGAATCAAAAACTTTTGAAAAACTGCTTTACTAATTTCTACTAACATAAATTTCTTTCAAATTACTTTAACCAGAGTTGGAACTAATGGAACTGGTCAAATCTTTAATATGAGATACTGCAGCTCCATTAAAAAGAATCATGGCCTTGACCAAATGGGAATTAATTAATGTTATCTATCACATCAAATAGGCTAACAAAGAAAAATCTCATGGTGATTATCAGTAGAAGCAGAAAAAACATTTCACAAAATTCAACAACCATTCGTAATAAAAACACTTAGTAATCTAGGAATGAAGGAGAACTTTCTAAACTTGATAATGAACATCTACAAAAAACCTACAACTAATATCATACATAATGGTGAGAAACTAAAAACGTTTCCTTTAAAATCATCTAACAGAAACATCTAAACTGATGTTTGACCAAATAATCTGTGTACCTTCACGTAGCCAAGTTGACAGATAAAATTGGCTAGCACAGCCTAGTTACCATAGACAGAGGAAAGAATGTGGGGGTTAATTAGTAAATAGCAATAAGCCTAACTTAAATCCTTTCTTTCTCTAGCATCCCCTGTTCATTCAAAAGTTCAACTATTCTCTCCCTATGCTATTTTCCTCTGCTGTATGAACATATTCAGTATCTCTTTAAAAATTAGTTCATTTATATATATATATATATATATATATCCTCTAGTTTTTGCCGAAAGTATTAGAATAAATTCAAATCTCCAATGTGTATGACATTTAGGGATCTTCCCTGGATAGTACATGAGTCATACAAGTGGAAGCAGAGACCTCTATAAAGCCGGCATTGTATACGGAAGGGCTGTACCCATGGTGAAACATCGGACTAGTCACCAGAGAAGAGAGTCAGTTAAGCAACATCTCTTAAGTCAGTGGTTTGCAAACTTGGCTGCACATTAGAATCACCTGGGTGGCTTTCAAACAAACAAATGTACAATAAAGGAACAAAAACCAGGATGTGTAGGTCATTTCTAGCAGAGTAATTAAACCAGAATATCTGTTGGCACTAACATTTATGGAAAGCTTCACAGGAAATTCCGATGTGCAGCCAAGTTTGAGAACTACTATTAGAGGTGATCTTCTCTGAGAATCTAGAACCCTAGTGTTTATTATGGTTTTTGTTTGTCAAACTGTGGTTGAGAACCACTAGACAATTTGTTGCTCTGTAATTGCTACGGTGTTAAGACATTTATGACATAGAGGCTAGAATCTGTGTTTTACACCACAGTAGCCATTCACGTGGTTATTTCAATTGAACTTTAATTACTTGTTAAAGAAATCAGTTTCTCATTCATGTTAGCCATATTTCAAGGGCTTAATAGACACATTTTTTTAATGGCAAGTGTATTGAATGGCACAGATAGACTATCCATCATTTTTGAAAGATCTATGGGACAGTATTAACCTAGAAAACTAGAATATCTTCTTCAGGCAGTTGGCCCTATTACTCTGGAAAATTATCCAAAGGATATTGTTAATTCTCAAATGTAAATTTTGAACAAAACTGTAATTAAGGCATATGAGACAAAACAATGTTAGTTTATTTCCTTTATTATAGAACAGTTACAGAGGATTTTACATCCTTAGACGTTCTACGTGATTGCAACACGTTGAAGTTTTTCATTTTACAGTCAAGCAACGCAAAAGAAGTTTAGAAGCTTCTCCAAGCCCAGGCGGCTAGTTGAAATAAGAAGAGGTAAATCGCAATAGAGAGAAATGAACCCAGAGCTGGGCCTACTGCTCCACAGAGTAACCATGTGCAGGTGGGTATACTAAAATGTGCAAACACAGTTTCAGAGTGCCTGGTGCTAAGACACAAGGACTGCTTTTGTTCTTCTACAAGGCCAGCATGATTTCAATGATGTGTAGATGGAGCATCTATAAAAAACAAGGTGGCATCAAAAATTCTGACTAGGCTTGCCACTAGAGTAAGACCCTCAGGAGTCTTTGGCTTAAATTAGCTCAGTATTTCCAGAGCTGCAGCACAGTTACCTCTAGTGTACTATTTAGCATTACAATAAATCAGTGCTTCTTTGTTCCTTCAGCTCTCCACAGCCTCCATGGACTGAAGCAGCGCAAGATGTTTATATTCTATTCCAAATGCACATGCTTTTACACAGCTCACAGTTATGAGAATGTCTTTGGATATTCATGGAGTTATCCATCAAGTAGAAGAAGTTCAATTCTGTTTGGTAATTATTATCATAGAAATTCAAGTAAATGCCAGAATAGGGTTTTTAAAATACACTCCTTCGGAACAGTCTCTTCAATTATTTGAGTCTTAGGCAAATCATTTCTTTTGTAATTCACATTTTTTATTAACTTTGACTCTTCAGTGATTTGTTTGAAAAAGCTCACTACAGAGACATTTAATATAATAGGTGCACTCCCCACCAACACACATTTATATTTCTCCCTTAAGATAAAGAAAATACTAGTAGTATTGATCAACAGGAAAATATTCAGATTCCTTTTTTAAAAAACCCAAGTCTAATGACTGATTTTTCAAACTTTATGTCAAAGAATGGGCAGCCATAAATTCATTGAACAAAATTATTTGTTTGTTTATTTATCTGTTTACCAATTTGGATTAAATTTGATTTGTTGTTAAGTGTGAAAGGTCCTTTCCTATCTACCTGGAAACTTTCCTTGGGTGTTATGAGCCTCAGAATCACCTTTAAAAATATACTTACTCTCAGGAAGGTTACAGTGTTAGTACAAATCAACATCAATGGCTTTCTCTTGCCACCGTCTTTTAGACTACAAGATGAGGACTTTGACGTAAACTAGACTGAAAACAATTCTTTTGAGTCTCCAACAGTTTAGCAAATACTAATTGGTTGAGAATAACATGCCATGGTTCTCAAAAAAACCCACCTCCCCTAATAACACTCTCAAAAAGATACGAAGTAGAAAGAATTATTTGAAATATGTGCTTTAGCCCTCCTTACGTAAGTGAGGAAAAAAGGGCCCACAGATACATAAATGGTGAACAAGAACAAAAAAAAAAGATGTTCAGAATCGTTACTCATTAGGAAAACACCATTCAAAGCACAAAAAACTATTGTAGTTGTATTTGGCATTTTCATTAGGTTTTGTTTTGTTTTAATGTTTTCGACAGTTCTCTGTCAAGTCCTCAAAATTTATTTTGAAAGTTTTTTGACCTAGTAAAAGAATCTTAACATTGCGACTCACTAAGACCAGAGCAAGTATCTTTTTCCTCTTCAGCTAAATTTGAATGATTTCATTCTGGGATTCATGATCTAATTGCTATGTAACTAACTAAAATTAGGCAGTCACTTGCAAGAGCTGTGATGAGACAAAAATAAAGGAAAACAGTTTCATTTTTTCTTAACACAGAGGTTATAAACTGGTAGCCTACATTCCCTATGTAGCCCAAAGTTATACTATGGGCAACAGCATGGTTGTTTTAAAACGAAGTTTTACCCCAAAATATAAAAACCCTGGAAGACAACCTAGGCAATACCATTTAGGACATAGACACAGGCAAAGATTTCATGCTGAAGATGCCAAAAGCAATTGAAACAGAAGCAAAAATTGACAAATGAGATCTAATTGAACTAAAGAGCTTCTACACAGCAAAAGAAACTATCAACAGAATAAACAGACGGCCTACAGAATGGGAGAAAAATGTTACAAACTATGCATCCAAAAAGATCTAATATGCAGCATCTATAAGCAACTTAAATAAATTTACAAGAGAAAAACAACCCCAATAAAAAGTGGGCAAAAGACATAAACAGTCACCTCTCAAAAGAAGACATACAAGTTGCAAACAAATATGTGAAAACAAGTTCAACATCATTAATCATTACAGAAATGCAAATCAAAACCATAACGAGATACTATCTCACACCAGTCAGAATGACTATTATTAAAGGGTAAAAAAATAACAGATGTCGGTGAGATTGAGAAGAAAAAGGAACTTATACACTTTCGGTGGGAGTAAAGATTAGTTCAATCATTGTGGAAGAAACTGTGGCAATTCCTCAAAGACCTAAAGACAGAAACACCATCTGACCCAATAATCCTATTACTGGACATATAACCAAAGGAATATAAACCATTCTATTATAAAGACACACGCACATGTATGTTCATTGCAGCGCTATTCACAATCAACCTACATGCCCATCAATGATAGACCGGGCAAAGAAGCAAAGACATGGAATCAACCTAAATGCCCATCAATGATAGACTGGGTAAAGAAGCAAAGACATGGAATCAACCTAAATGCCCATCAATGATAGACTGGATAACGAAAATGTGGTACATAAACACCATGAAATACTATGCAGCTATAAAAAGGAATGAGATCATGTCCTTTCCAGGGACATGAATGGAGCTGGAGGCCATTATCCCTAATGAACTAACACAGAAGGAAAAAACAAATATCACTTGTTTTCACTTATAAGCGGGAGCTAAATGATGAGAACACATGGACACATAGAGGGGAACAATACACACTGGAGCCTATTGCAGGGTGGAGAATACAAGGAGGGAAGGTAACAGGAAAAATAACTAATGGGTACTAGGCTTAATACCTGGGTAATGAAATAATCTATATGAAAAAGCCCCCAAGACACAAGTTTACCTATGTAACAAACCTGCAAAACCTGCACATGTACCCACGAACTTAAAATAAAAAATAAAAACAAGTAACTCAGGAAGAAAAAAAACAAACATCGTAGGTTCTCACTTATAAATGGGAGCTAAGCTATGAGGGCACAAAGGCGTAAGAATGATACAACAGACTTTGGGGACTTGGGTGGAATAGTGGGAAGCAGGTGAGGGATAAAAACTACACATTGGATACAGTGTACACTGCTTGGGTAATGGGTGCACCAAATCTCAGAAATCACCGTGGAAGAACATTGTAACCATTCACCACCTGTTCCCCCAAAACTACTGAAATTTTAAAAAAGTAAATGTCATCTAAATCAAAACAAAAACCCCCAAACTGGGTTTTAATTGCCAATTTTTAAATGTATTATTTTACATTAAAACTTGTATTTCTGGATGACCTTTAATAACCCTGAATTCACAGTCTGACATGGGCAAGGGCAGCAGGCATTCCATCTGATTCATATGCATTTACCATTGGACTCATTGCTCCCCATTTTCTGTCATCTCTTACATTTGTCCCACTTGACTCTTTTTTTATTCATATGGCCCTCTGTCTTCACACCAGCTGAAATGAGATAATTTGATCAAAAGAAAAATTATCGGCAGTGTTGGTTCGGTGGAGCCAAGATGGCCGAATAGGAACAGCTCCGGTCTCCAGCTCCCAGCCCCAGCGACACAGAAGACTGGTGATTTCTGCATTTCTGCTTGAGGTACCGGTTTCATCTCACTAGGGAGTGCCTAACAGTGGGTGCAGGACAGACGGTGAAGCGCACTGTGCGCGAGCCGAAGCAGGGCGAGGCACTGCCTCACTCGGGAAGTGCAAGGGGTCAGGGAGTTCCCTTTCCTAGTCAAAGAAAGGGGAAACAGACGGCACCTGGAATATTGGGTCAGTCCCATCCTAATACTGCGCTTCTCCAACAGGCCTGGAAAACGGCACACTAGGAGATTGTGTCCCGCACCTGGCTCGGAGGGTCCTATGCCCACGGAGTCTCGCTGATTGCTAGCACAGCAGTCTGAGATCAAGCTGCAAGGCGGCAGCGAGGCTGGGGGAGGGGCGCCCGCCATTGCCCAGGCTTGCTTAGGTAAACAAAGCAGCCAGGAAGCTCGAACTGGGTGGAGCCCACCATAGCTCAAGGAGGCCTGCCTGCCTCTGTAGGCTCCACCTCTGGGGGCAGGGCACAGACAAACAAAAACTCAGCAAAGAACCTCCACAGACTTAAATGCCCCTGTCTGACTGACAGCTTTGAAGAGAGTAGTGGTTCTCCCAGCACGCAGCTGGAGATCTGAGAACAGACAGACTGCCTCCTAAAGTGGGTCCCTCACCCCTGAGCAGCCTAACTGGGAGGCACCCCCCCAGTAGGGACAGACTGACACCTCATTCAACCGGGTACTCCTCTGAGACAAAACTTTCAGAGGAACTATCAGACAGCTGAATTTGTGGTCTCACGAAAATCCGCTGTTCTGCAGCCACCGCTGCTGACACCCAGCCAAACAGGGTCTGGAGTGGACCTCTAGTAAACTCCAACAGACCTGCAGCTGAGGGTCCTGTCTGGTAGAAGGAAAACTAACAAACAGAAAGGACTTCAACACCAAAAACCCATCTGTACATCACCATCACCAAAGACAAAAAGTAGATAAAACCACAAAGATGGGGAAAAAACAGAGCAGAAAAACTGGAAACTCTAAAAAACAGAGCACCTCTCCTCCTCCAAAGGAACGCAGTTCCTCACCAGCAACGGAACAAAGCTGGATGGAGGATGACTTTGATGAGTTGAGAGAAGAAGGCTTCAGACGATCAAACTACTCTGAGCTACGAGAGGAAATTCAAAACAATAGCAAAGAAGTTAAAAACTTTGAAAAAAAATTAGAAGGATGGATAACTAGAATAACCAATGGAGAGAAGGGCTTAAAGGAGCTGATGGAGCTGAAAGCCAAGTTTCGAGAACTACGCGAAGATTGCAGAAGCCTCAGTAGCAGATGCGATCAACTGGAAGAAAGGGTATCGCTGATGGAAGATGAAATGAATGAAATGAAGAGAGAAGGGAAGTTTAGAGAAAAAAGAATAAAAAGAAATGAACAAAGCCTCCAAGAAATTTGGGACTATGTGAAAAGACCAAACCTACGTCTGATTGGTGTACCTGAAAATGATGGGGAGAATGGAACCAAGTTGGAAAACACTCTGCAAGATATTATCCAGGAGAACTTCCCCAATCTAGCAAGGCAGGCCAGCATTCAGATTCAGGAAATACAGAGAACGCCACAAAGATACTCCTCGAGAAGGGCAACTCCAAGACACATAATTGTCAGATTCACCAAAGTTGAAATGAAGGAAAAAATGTTAAGGGCAGCCAGAGAGAAAGGTCGGGTTACCCACAAAGGGAAGCCCATCAGACTAACAGCTGATCTCTCAGCAGAAACTCTACAAGCCAGAAGAGAGTGGAGGCCGATATTCAACATTCTTAAAGAAAAGAATTTTCAACCCAGAATTTGCTATCCCGCCAAACTAAGCTTCATAAGTGAAGGAGAAATAAAATACTTTACAGACAAGCAAACGCTGAGTGATTTTGTCACCACCAGGCCTGCCCTAAAAGAGCTCCTGAAGGAAGCACTAAACATGGAAAGGAACAACCGGTTCCAGCCACTGCAAAAACATGCCAAATTGTAAAGACCATCGAGGCTAGGAAGAAACTATAGCAACTAACGAGCAAAATAACCAACTAACATCATAATGACAGGATCAGATTCACACATAACAATATTAACGTTAAATGTAAATGGGCTAAATGCTCCAATCAAAAGACACAGACTGGCAAACTGGATAAGGAGTCAGGACCCATCAGTGTGCTGTATTCAGGAAACCCATCTCACGTGCAGAGACACACATAGACTCAAAATAAAGGGATGGAGGAAGATCTATCAAGCAACTGGAAAACAAAAAAAGGCAGGGGTTGCAATCCTAGTCTCTGATAAAATAGACTTTAAACCAACAAAGATCATAAGAGACAAAGAAGGCCATTACATAATGGTAAAGGGATCAATTCAACAAGAAGAGCTAACTATCCTAAATATATATGCACCCAACACAGGAGCACCCAGATTCATAAAGCAAGTCCTCAGTGACCTACAAAGGGACTTAAACTCCCACACAATAATAATGGGAGATTTTAACACCCCACTGTCAGCATTAGACAGATCAACGAGACAGAAAGTTAACAAGGATATCCAGGAATTGAACTCAGCTCTACATAAAGTGGACCTAATAGACATCTACAGAACTCTCCACCCCAAGTCAACAGAATATACATTTTTTTCAGCACCACACCACACCTATTCCAAAATTGATCACATAGTTGGAAGTAAAGCTCTCCTCAGCAAATGTAAAAGAACAGAAATTATAACAAACTGTCTCTCAGACCACAGTGCAATCAAACTAGAACTCAGGATTAAGAAACTCACTCAAAACCGCTCAACTACATGGAAACTGAACAACCTGCTCCTGAATGACTATTGGGTACATAATGAAATGAAGGCAGAAATAAAGATGTTCTTTGAAACCAACGAGAACAAAGACACAACATACCAGAATCTCTGGGACACATTCAAAGCAGTGTGTAGAGGGAAATTTATAGCACTAAATGCCCACAAGAGAAAGCAGGAAAGATCCAAAATTGACACCCTAACATCACAATTAAAAGAACTAGAAAAGCAAGAGCAAACACATTCAAAAGCTAGCAGAAGGCTAGAAATAACTAAAATCAGAGCAGAACTGAAGGAAATAGAGACACAAAAAACCCTTCAAAAAATTAATGAATCCAGGAGCTGGTTTTTTGAAAAGATCAACAAAATTGATGGACCGCTAGCAAGACTAATAAAGAAGAAAAGAGAGAAGAATCAAATAGATGCAATAAAAAACGAAAAAGGGGATATCACCACTGATCCCACAGAAATACAATCTACCATCAGAGAATACTACAAACACCTCTATGCAAATAAGCTAGAAAATCTAGAAGAAATGGATAAATTCCTCGACAAATACACCCTCCCAAGACTAAACCAGGAAGAAGTTGAATCTCTGAATAGACCAATAACAGCTTCTGAAATTGTGGCAATAATCAATAGCTTACCAACCAAAAAGAGTCCAGGACCTGATGGATTCACAGCTGAATTCTACCAGAGGTACAAGGAGGAACTGGTACCATTCCTTCTGAAACTATTCCAATCAATAGAAAAAGAGGGAATCCTCCCTAACACATTTTATGAAGCCAGCATCATCCTGATACCAAAACCTGGCAGAGACATAACCAAAAAAGAGAATTTCAGACCAATATCCTTGATGAACAGTGATGCAAAAATCCTCAATAAAATACTGGCAAACCGAATCCAGCAGCACATCAAAAAGCTTATCCACCATGATCAAGTGGGCTTCATCCCTGGGATGCAAGGCTGGTTCAACATACGCAAATCAATAAATGTAATCCAGCATATAAACAGAACCAAAGACAAAAATCACATGATTATCTCAATAGATGCAGAAAAGGCCTTTGACAAAATTCAACATCTCTTCATGCTAAAAACTCTCAATAAATTAGGTATTGATGGGACGTATCTCAAAATAATAAGAGCTATCTATGACAAACCCACAGCCAATATCATACTGAATGGGCAAAAACTGGAAGCATTCCCTCTGAAAACTGGCACAAGACAGGGATGCCCTCTCTCACCGCTCCTATTCAACATAGTGCTGGAAGTTCTGGCCAGAGCAATCAGGCAGGAGAAGGAAATAAAGGGTATTCAATTAGGAAAAGAGGAAGTCAAATTGTCCCTGTTTGCAGATGACATGATTGTATATCTAGAAAACCCCATTGTCTCAGCCCGAAATCTCCTTAAGCTGATTAGCAACTTCAGCAAAGTCTCAGGATACAAAATTAATGTACAAAAATCACAAGCATTCTTGTACACCAATAACAGACAAACAGAGAGCCAAATCATGAGCGAACTCCCATTCACAATTGCTTCAAAGAGAATAAAATACCTAGGAATCCAACTTACAAGGGATGTGAAGGACCTCTTCAAGGAGAACTACAAACCACTGCTCAATGAAATCAAAGAGGATACAAACAAATGGAAGAACATTCCATGCTCATGGGTTGGAAGAATCAATATCGTGAAAATGGCCATACTGCCCAAGGTCATTTATAGATTCAATGCCATCCCCATCAAGCTACCAATGACTTTCTTCACAGAATTGGAAAAAACTACTTTAAAGTTCATATGGAACCAAAAAAGAGCCCGCATCGCCAAGTCAATCCTAAGCCAAAAGAACAAAGCTGGAGGCATCACGCTACCTGACTTTAAACTATACTACAAGGCTACAGTATCCAAAACAGCATGGTACTGGTACCACAACAGAGACATAGATCAATGGAACAGAACAGAGCCCTCAGAAATGATGCCGCATAGCTACAACTATCTGATCTTTGACAAACCTGACAAAAACAAGAAATGGGGAAAGGATTCCCTATTTAATAAATGGTGCTGGGAAAACTGGCTAGCCATATGTAGAAAGCTGAAACTGGATCCCTTCCTTACACCTTATACAAAAATTAATTCAAGATGGATTAAAGACTTA